>NW_009618052.1:12559-36193 GCF_000690535.1 Cariama cristata | reverse complement strand
GTTGGGGAGGACTGGGCAGCATCGAGGCCTCGCAGTATCTCCTCGGCAAAGGCGATGAAGGAAGGGCTTGGTGCTTGTAAGGGCGCGGCTGCTCTGGAGGAGGAGAGGGCATGCGGGGTTGGGGGAAGGAGGATTCATCCACCAAACCAAGCTTGCTTTGAGCCAAGGAGATACAGCAGTAGACACCACCTCAAAACTCAAAATAGGAGGTAGTGCTAAAAGTTATTTGCTGCAGAAAGAAACCAGCTGGCCAGTGGGATCAAAAGGAAAGCTCACATGCCATCTGGCAGTTCCTCCAAATCTCAAACTGAAGCAGTTATTTTTAATTCTGTTGAACCCAACCCAGAAGGCAACCAAGCAAGGGTCTGCCTGGTGTTTTAGGGGCTGTGGGGCAGGGCCCTGCTGGAGCCCCCCCCTCCTTCCTCCACCCACTGCCACAGCACCAGGATGACACAAGCCCTGCCACAGCCACCAGGCTGAGCCCTTGGTTCATCTTTTTTGTGACAGGTGCTGCGAGCAAGGTGTCACGCACCCTCGCCTGGATGTTTCCTTCCCGGTGGGGCAGCTTGGTCAGTCCTCAGTTCCTATTGCCCCACCAAAAAACCTGGCACCACTTGCACTCAGGCTGTGGGGCAGCAGCCTCGCTTCCTTCCACTCCCCAGCCGCTCAGGCCAGATATAAGGTGAGTGAAACCACACCATGGTGCTGGCAGTGCACATCTTCTAGTCTGTGGCAGATAATGTGGGATAAAGGCATTGCCCAACAGGAGCCCCATATTATAAGCTTGCTTTTCTGTTTTTAAAACTTCCAGTTTCCAACGTGCTGCGGTTGATAGGTGTTTGTAGGTCTGCCCCACCAGCACCAGTCAGCCCTGACCCAAAGAAATTACAGCTTCCATCAAGAACAGCTTCTGAGGACTGGAGTAGCCACTCAAACACGTTTGGGAAACTGAGCTGAAGACCTCCAAGTTGGACAAAACCCAAACAAGGAGGCTAGTGATTCATTTTGAAAATTGCTCAGACTACACCACAAATTAGTATTTGCCCTTAAAACTCTCCAATTTAGTTTCCCTTAAGCTTCTTTGTTACCTCTGCCTCTGATTATGCACAGCAATTATGTTTACTTGAGCAAACAGGTGAATAAAATCCTGCAGGAGGGAACCTATAGGACTGCAGCCAGACCGGGGCTTTTGCCTTCCTCCCAGGACATCCATGAAAGCTATAAATGTTTCCAGTCCCCGGAGAAGAGGCATTTCTGGTCCTTGTCTGCGAGTGGGATATTATAGTATCCTATAAATTACGGGTAAAACCTAAGGGAGTAATTGCTGCTGGTTATTTTCAAATGTACTGGAGCTTGCAAATGAAAAGTAACATCCAGTAAAACCTAGGCATGTGAATAATTAAAGCAGTAGCATGGGACAAATAAACTTAAGAAATGAAAAGTGTAGGACAAAAAGGAAAAGGAGTTATAAGGGGGCAAGAAAAAGTTAAGGACAACACTCTTCTGGGTTACTTTTCCAAATATGCAATTATTTCTGCAGGAACCGTTATCCTGCAAGATGGCACATCAGAAAATGATGTGTCTGCTAATAAATGACTGAAACTATTGAAGAGTGCATTTCTAGCCTTTAAAGTAAAAGTAATGTGTCTTTAAACCCAAAATGCTACAGTTTATGGTAACCAAATGAAAAATTCTGCTACTTTTATTAAAGCAGGGAAAATTAACTAGGACTCAGGATAATTTAATTTTGAAATTAATTTATTGTATGAACATTGGTGGGTCACAGACTCCATGGATAAAAATTTTAAGCCCCTAGGAGCTTCGTCACTACCTCAACACCTTACTGTGAAAAAACCCCATCATTAGTGATCAGTGTTTATGGGGTAACTTCCAATTTACCTGCTTTTACCCACAGGAAAAAACAGAGCAGGTTACTTCATTTTCATTATTGCCTACACTACATTGAACTACATCCAGGTACTCGCTACAAGACTAGGCAACACAGTAATTGGTTTGCTTGCCTGCCAAAGGCCAAGGACCCAATGGTCTCTAGCTGACAGGATTTTAAATACCAAAGGACTAGGAAACTTTAAAATGGTTTACTTCAGGTATCTCAGTTTTGTGTCTGCAAAAGAAATGTGACACTGTTCTTTCTTTAGTAATTATTTGATTAATTACTGCTATGGGATGCAGAACATTTTTGGAGTATCATTTCTGTTCCTGTTCTGTAACCATTCATTCTGTAATTTGAAAGCTTAGAGAAAAACTTTCAAAACATTAATCTTCACTCTTGATCCTTGTGAGGCTGTAAGACCCTTTGCTGATAAGCAGCACAGGAAATCTACTCGGGAAGCAAATGACTCTTGCAGACACTAAATGGAGCAGGTGAACATGCATACAGAGTGCTTATGTGTTTGTCTTGTCTTATCATAACAAAAGCCACAGTCCTTAGAGAAAGTTTATGGCCGTTTGCTAACACTGTAGAATTACAACAGAGCAAGTTCCTGCTTGCCCTTTGAGCCGCTGTACCTCCAGAGGTATTTTCTGCATCCACCCCACTTGGCTAACAAATTAGCAAAAGTGTCATTCCAGTCCTCGTAGCTATTTAATTTACATGTTTTCCGCTCACCCACAAATGGCCAACAATGTATTTTTAATCCTGCTAGGATGTGTTAAAAGAATTTAACGATTTAAAATGGAAGCAGAGTTTGAAAGGCAGAGAAAGAATTGTACCAAATCTTTGCTTGCAGAGGTCACAAGGACTTCAAGGGCTACTAGAAAAACTAGGCCACCTACATAAAATATGCAACTGATGTTTAAGTTAACTAATTTTAGCTAAGACTTGGGACAGATAAGAACATATACATGGACAAGAGGGGTGGCAATGTGGAAGAGCAGTTCTTTAAGCTGCCTCAACTCAGCCATACTTCAGCGTATACCTGTGCCCATAATTCAGGTAGAACCTCAGCATCCTGAATTGTGGTAGCATGAAGAGTAATGTGGAGAAATAGGGATCAAAATGTATATTTTAATGTATATTTTAATACAATGACTTTTTTTTTTCCTGCTATACCTTGAATGTCTCTATGAAACCCACGAGCAAATACTTAGAACAAGATGACAGCTTTTAGAGATTTCCTTAGTGGATATATTAAAATCCTAACACCTTCCCCCCAGATATGCAAAAATGGATCATATAACAAAAGGCAAAAAGCAAGCAATGATTGCTTTCAGTTGATAAGCTAGAGAATCTGTAAGGCTGGTGAGTCTAGCTCCCAGGACATTGCTGGCCTATTAAACAACACAAAAGTGAGGCATATTTTTGTGTTTTTCTTATGCTTGTAAATCCAGAGATACACAAGGAAAATATATTCAGTTGCACTTCATCCAGATAGAAGATGTTGACTGGCAAAGTTTCCTCAGTATTAGCAGCAATAGCTTAATACGTTATGGGCCCAAATCTAGTCATCTTTAACACGTAGCAGCCCAGACTTTTCAGAAGAGGAAGGCAAGGGTAGGGAGAAGGGCAAAATGAGAGGGAGAGGAAAATCCTTCTATTAAGTGCTGGATACTTTGATATAGCTTTGCATACAGGATCTCTGTTGTTTGTTTTCTTGAAATGCTGCTGTCAGGACAGTCATCAGGCTTATAGGTCTCTATTAGCACAGGCCCTGTGCAATCCCTCACGGTCTACAGCCAAGTCTGGATGTAAACAATTCTGCAAGCCCACTCAATCGAGTAGAGATTTACCAGAGGGAGCTGGTTTGGCAAGGTCCTTGCAATCAGTAATCCCAAAGCACTTGTAGCTTGATGACATCCCCCGGTTTGTCCTGGAGCTCTTCCCTGATCCATTCTGCCAACACTAGGTTTCTCAGCAGAGACCCAGGCTAATGCCACCATGACAGGCTCAGGTCCCCCAAAGGAGATGCTGGAGTTCTAAAAGAGTAAAAAACCACTGTAAATCCACTTCTGAAGTCCAATCTGCACACATAGTGAGAGCTGGATTTCTTTCAGGCCTATCTTCTGGAGTGGGGGAAGAAAGAAAAAGGTATCACCTTACTTGTAGGTCAGGATGGCAACAGACATGGGCAGTGACCGTGGGTCGGTATTTCAGGACAGCGTGGAAAAAAAGTGGGTACAAGTTAGTCAATGAAAGGGAATATATGTGCAAACCAGAAGACTGTAGAAATACATCAGCAGTTAAAAATCAGTATAAAACACCAGCTTAGAGAATATTCAAGATGTACAACAATAAAAAAACTCATACAGTAAGAATATGGAAAGGTGAAGTTAATGTTGAGCTTATGATTAAAAAAAAACTCAGCCAAAGGAAAAGTAAATAGTATTCTTATGCATAGTACTTCAGAACAGCGCTGGGTGCATTAAAAAAAAAGAAGTTGAAGAATCACAATACCTTGTTTATTCATAAGAAGTATTTTTATCTGGCTAACAACTATTAAAATCCAATATGATAATATTTGTGTATACACTGGCAGCATATGTTCTTGTAGTCTTTACAATAACCTGTATTTCTTAGGAAATGCTATTGAATTTCCTAGAAAAACAAATTATGAGTCAAGGTGTAGGCAGATGTTACTTGTAAGCCTCTAGAAGGAAAAAAAACCAACAGCCCCTCAAACCATTTATTTTAAAAAAGAGTTTGTTTTGGTGCAGAAAGGGAAGAATAGTTAGCGTTTACAGTTCAAGTGGCCATCAGAATTACATGTTGTCCTGAAAAATTACATTGAGCTCTCGAATTGTAAACTTTTATGTATTTGTTTACACCGCACTCTCCTTACCAAAAAAGCTGTATTCTTGCAATAAATTCTTATTTTTCTGTTTCATACACGAACTTAAAAGGTGTTTTGTCTAGATAGGCCAGCTTTAATGGGGAAAGATGAGCAAGAGAAGTGTGAATGAGTAGACGGTTTTACAATTTTGGATTCAACAAGCCTGAAGCACAGAGGGTGCTCTGAAGACGATGGCAATTTCAAAAGCGTAAGAGAAGTTTAAGCAAAAGAAAAAAAGCCTGAAAACTTGTACAGTACCCCTGTGAGCAGAGCTGTGTGCTAATAGATAGGCTTCACTGAATATCAGGACAAGCAAAATCAGCCAGATTTCCAAAGTGTGAAATAAAAACACTGTATTGAACAGTTGGTGCTAATTTGTCTTGCTTCCCCAATCCCCTAAATTTATCAACACGCACAATACACCATGCTACCTTTAAAGATAAAAGCTCAGGGCTTAAAAATAGTGAACTTTTTAAAAGAGGCTTTTAGGGGGAGGGAAGAGGGATATTACTAAATGATCAGGAGACCCCAAGCTAACGACCTTTTTAGGTGGGATATTTAAAAAAAAAAAAAAAAAGAGAAAAATTGGAAGTATTTTTAATAGAATTCAAGCAAGACCCCAGAATGTGCTGTGAAAGGGCTCAAAACTCTCCCGATTTGAAAACCAAACCATGTGCGCCACCTCCCGGGGTACCAAACCCAGAGCACAGCCCGCACCCTTCTCCCGGCTCTCCCAAGGCAAGAGACCGACACTCTCAGGGTGGCTGGCTCTCTTAGGGACAGGGACATTCACTTTGTACGCCTTCTTCAGTTACAGTTCAGGGCAGCAGACAGCAACAATCCAAAATACTACTTGAATCCATTCCAGGTGATCAGAAGCTTCATCTTCTCAAGTTAATGTTTTCTGTGCCCGATTTCTGTCCAGTACTGAAATGAACCAACGAAACGTTGAAGCAAGAATATCTCAGTTATTTGGGCATAAGCAGTAAAAATCACCTTGGAGTTAAACTTGCCTGCCTCTTCCCCTCCCTGCAAGGTTCAGATGAGATCTAAAGCAGTTCTGCTTGCTTTTCAGAGCTAAAGCCAGAGGTTAGAATTGAAAGTCACAAAGTACTACGAAGAATTTGGATGGATATAATTTATCGGCTTTGAAGTTCATCTTAATAGGATTTAAAAAGATACACAGAATAGGTTGAAAGAATTAATCATTTATTTTAAGCAGCATAAAATTTGATTTTTTACATAGTGTTTATCTGAAAATGGCAAGACCTGAAAGTACAAAGTATCATTTTTTTGAAAATTCAGTAGTGAGGCTTGACAGTAAATGGGATAGACATCCTAACATCACCTGAAGACTGAATTAAAAAGACTCTACCCCTTTTTTCAAAGTTTTTATCCCATTTTCCTTTCAGTCAATGTTAAACACATTGTCTATTAAAAAAAAAAAAAAAATCAGGCGAAGAAGTGCCTCTACAAGATGGAATCCTTTCCTTAAAGGTGAAATCCTTTCCATGCTTCCTAAGTAACTATCAAATAACAGCTGATGTAGTGTTAAAGTCTTAAAAGTTTTCTGCATCTCTATATAAAATTCTCAATAAAAAATGTGAACTGCCTGTTTCAGATAAATCTTATTTAAACACTCAACCTTGATAGTTTATGCACGCACAGGGTATTGGCTAGCAAAGCAATTTTTTTCCAGGACATATTGCAGTAACCCATGCCTTGGTGCTATCAAGAAATTGCCAGTTGTCTTTTCAGTACCACTTCAACATGACTTTCATGAGTCCATTTTTTCCCCCAGAATTTTCCAAAGGACAGCTATGTTGCAAATATGGCCATTTAAACATTGAACTATATAATTCCTCTCTAACAACTATATAATTCCTCTCTAACAAAGGAATAAACATAACCTTTGCAGGTTTGACATGGCTCTGTGAAAATTTCCCTCTTCCAAGAGGGATGTGATGAGAGGATGGTTACAACCAATGTAGTTTATTCAAGTATTTTGCCTAAGTACACACTGCTGTAAAATCAGAGCAGGCTGAGTTGCTCAACTGGAAAAAGCAGAAGTGTCTCAGTTGGCAAGAAGAGCCAACAGAGCGTAAGGGCCCACTACAGTTGGTGGTAGGACAAAAAAATTGCCAAGCCTTAAGGAAGGGGCTGTCATCTGCTTAAGGAAGGGCACTGACTCTCACAGCTCCTTCTGGTCCTCCTCTCCACCCCTGTATTTCATAAGGACAGAGAAAAAGGAGAATGTACAGGACCTGTGAGGAAAACCAAGTGGTGAAGTATTTCCAAGTGGGGAGCGAAAGAGGCCTAGGAAATGTAGTCAAACACACAAAGGAGTTCTTGGCACACAGACAAATTCAGGGACCACTGACATAGAACGGATGAAGTTTTGGCTCTAATTCTCCTCTTAATACTAATGCAAGTATTTTCAACCTAGAGTTAATTTCTAACATCCTATGAACTACTTTAAAACAGGTCTGTGAATGGTCACCAAGAAAAACATACCTTTTGTTAGAAGGCTGAATTTTGGATATAGAGGTCTTCAGCTTTTAAGAACCTTTTTTGGGGGGGAGGAATGAGGGGGCCAGAAGACAATCAGAAGATTACAGCCAGTGAATTAGTAGGAGAGCAGCTATATTAAAATACATTGATTTTAAGTGATTATCATAAATTAAAAAAAAAAAAAAGGAGAGAACACTTATTGAGGGCTTCTTCCTTTTAAATGCTGAAAATTACCTTCTGTGTTTTACTTTTTGGCTAGCTTAAAAGAAATTCTGCATATGCCTTCATAGTCTAATCTAAATTCCCAGTATTTCAAAAACTACCCAGTCCCAAAGATCCAGCCAAAGCCTAAATAAAATGAAAATGGAAAAAAAAAGCAAATACAAAACATTTTTATATTACTACTATATGGTCACTGATGTCAATATGTTTTAAAATAACCTGTCTTGTTGCTTACAAACAGACTAGTGCTAGGGGTGAGACATATCACTATGCGCTTTGTTATATGGAGAGGGGAATATTCAGTAACTGGTGAATGATTCGACTTAAAGACGATCGTGGGCCTTATTCACCTGTGAGTGGATAATTCCCAGTAGCAGCAATAGGCACCTGAGAGTACACTGGCTTTCAAAATATTCAGAAAAGTGAACCCTTACCAAAGAAGCCAGGTGACTGACTGACGTTACACTTACAGCAGCTTGTCAGCAACTGCCGTCGCTCTCCCATTCTGCTCTACCAAGGAGCCTCAGCCTTAATCTGGATCCTGGCAGAAGACTCAATTATTTAGCATCTCCACATTTCACACCACCAGCCAGCTCCAGCTCACTGTAGCCCCTCTGTCAGTTAGTGCAAGTTGTAGCAGTGGCTTTTGCGGTACGGATCTATCTCATCCAGAGGTTCAGCTGAAGCCAACAATTATGTTTTAGATAATGTTCCCAAGGAGCCATTACTAGGACTCTGGATTACTCACAAGCCTGGCCTAATGTCTAACTAGGCCCCAGAAGCCAGAAAATCTGACTGGCTCAGAAGATTGCTCATATCTCATTACCAACCTGTCTTCACTTCTCTGAACAGCAGCAAAAACTTCATCAGCTAGATATCAAAAATTTATCAATCAGAGTCAAGTTTGACAGGAACTAATGTCTTGGTAAATTTTACAGACCTTTCTCAAAAGGATCAATTTGTTATGCTCTTACAATTTTTAATGAAATGAAGTTAAGGGTAACTTACTTCTCTTTCCATAATTTCCTTTACTTTCACCTCCATAGGTCATTGTACCAGCCCCCTTCATTACGCAGCTCATATTAATGCTTACATATACGAAGCTCGTGTCTGATATCAGGATAAGACAACCAACCTAGTTGTTGGAAATCAAAGAAACTTTCAGCAGCACAATCATTCTGGATTATCAGAAAATTTAAGGACTACTCTCACTCTGAAAACATGCTGTGTTAAGCAACTCTCATAAGCCTTTTCATATTTAAAAGGAAAAGGTTAGTATACAAATGGTTCATTCTTCAGTGAAACATAGCCAGCCCATACACAGCAAGTAACTGGGTAGAATACCCATAGGTTGACTTTAGCTGATAAAGAGTTCATGGTTGTTAAGGAACTGATATGTTAACAAGAGATACCAAAAATGATAGCTCTGTGATTACCACTAGTTAACCTGCACAGCATCAAAGCTGAGAACTGGAATGGCACACTGCTTTGATATATTGTGTTTAGGTTGATCCAACACACAATCCTAAATACAAGCTTTCACCTTAACAAAAGAACAGTCCCCTCTACCTAACTTCCTTTACAGAACCTGAAAAAAAAGACATATTAAAATTCTTCATCTGTTTTCTTCATCATTTAAATTGAGCCCAAAAGCCCATGATATCATTTCTAGAACTTGTGAAGGCAGTGGGATAGAACTAACATATTGCCATACCTGAACTCAGGTGTAACTACTTGAACTCAAATCAGACATCTTCAAATCCCTAGTGATTGCACTGATAGCACCAATTATCTAAAAGGCTGCATCCAATGAAACATTTTCATGGTACATTTCTGACATTTTCATGGTATGTGATATTACTTTCACATTAGGAGAACGCTGGTTCTGCAAGAAATACAGATATGTGTACAAAGAATGATTTGGAGTGCTGTGATTTGGAGCATCCTGTCTTCCAAAATAAATAAAGAATATTTCCCAGCACCATCTTTACTCAAAGCTCTGTTTTTTCACCCCCTCTTTTTTTTTTTTTTAAGGTATGGTTTAATCTTATCTCTGAAGTTAGTTAACGGAAGCATAAAATACCTCACAGCACTCTCCTTTAAAAAAAAAATATCTGGGAAAGAGACCACCAGTAAGACACACTTGGTAACACTGTAGTCTGTCACTGTATTTCATCTTTCATAGAAAAATGCTCAAAAGCATTATTTTTCTTAATCTGCTGTAGGCTAAAAATGAACCCTCAAGGGTTTCTATTGCTCTTGTTGCCAGAGCAACAAAGCAATACTCACCTGAATATCTGCCCGTGTAAGTATCAATTTACAAGCTGAGATGAAGTTTGTGCTGCTAGCAGATGTCGCTAACAGCATTTTTACTATAAGCCAAATTTTAGTGGCAAGGGATGCCATGAAAACTCAAGAATAAATTACTATTTCATTTATGTTACTTGATTATTGCTCCTATAATTCAAGTGTTTCTATTAAAACATCTTGACCAATGACATTCAAAGTGAAAGAGTAAAACTGAAAGGCTTTTATATGAAATCTAGCGCACTAAAAAGACTTCATTAAGCAACTCAGAAGAAAACTTGCTTGTCATTCGAAAGCATACTAGGAACCTTTCCCAAGAAATTACTTCCTAAAACTCTTTGTGGTAAGGAGATAGTAGGGGCTGGGGAAAGGGAAGCAGCTGAGAAGCATTTTAAGAGCATACAAGTGTTACTACTTTCTGAATTGAAAAAGGGCTCATTGTTTACCATGGTTATCAATCCAAACATTCACACTGTGTTTCTATTTGAAACAGGTGACAGAAGCATTACTTATATTACCATACTGTAGAAGAAGGAATACAACTTTGAAATTATTTGTTATGTGTAAAACCAAACCCAGGAGGAAGATATGGAACTGAATCACAGAACTGAAAACATCACAGTTGATATCTTTTCAGAGCAGTCTATTGCTTTAAGAAAAACTCAAGGGAACTTCTTGTTACAACATGTACTAAAAATTCTAATTATAAGACATTAAGAGAGAGAGATACGAAAAACAGAATGTGGAGGAAACACCTAAGCTCTACACTTTCTTACATTCCTTATAATTCATCATTTTTCTCCTCTTAAAAACTAAGAGGCAGAGGAAGAAGGAGGCAAACTCAAAATTTCCTCCAATCTCCAACTCCTAATTCCAAGAGAAATAATTTTCAGACGTTGGATCACAACACCAATTATTTTACTCTATTCAGCCAAGCAATCTGAAAGTGCAAGAATTAAAAAGGAAAGAAAACCACAGGCACTTCCAGTTATGAACTACACAAGTTAGTTTTAAAAAAACCAACAGTGCTTTATTTTCACACACATTACGTGCACCTCTGTAAAAGCACCATTCCTGAAAAAAAGAAATCTTTGCTTATTCTATGCAGTCAGATGCAGAGGCAGTGTGAATCAGAAAGCTATATGAAAGGACGATAGGCAGAAAATTTTCTAGGCAAGGGATTGGGAGATTCAGAGCTGTTTCCTTTTTTTTTTTCCTCGTCGTTTCCCACACAGATATGCAAACTGCTCTGCTACTGACATGCAAAGGATTCTTTTTTTTTTTTTTTTTAAGAAAAAACCAAACCCCAGATAACTATTAGTTATCACCCAGCTCCTCAACCTTGCATTGTTTTATCTTTCAAACTCCCTACGCCAGTGTTACAGAAAAGCAATGGAGGTCCTGCAACGCTCACTGACTAGATACGAGAAAAATTATCCTATCTGCAAAGAAAATACCATGTTCTGACCTCAGCATTAAGATCTGCGTTTGCACAATGGAGGTCTGGTCAAATATCTTCTTCCCTGCTCTCTCCCACTATTGTTTTCAGGCTTACCACATGTTTGTTTTAGCCAGTCAGTACACACACTTCTCATTTGACTGACACACCGGTGAAGGTAAATTAAACACCTCCAACTGCTGTTCAAGTTGAAAAACAGGGCAGCGTTAAGACTTTCACTTCTCAGTCTGTCCATGAAGACAGATACTTTTCCCTTGAACTTCTAGGTTGCTGAGCTTAGCCAAAACAAACAAACAAAAAAGGGTTGTCCTCCTTATTTTGTTGTTGCCTTTTTGTTACATGCTCACTAGAAATACCAAAAGACATGGCAGAACACGGACCTTAGCTTTAGCATCTGTCCATACACATGCAGACCAGACTTTTCTAAACATCAGTCATCTTCAACTCAAAAAAACCCAACAAACCCCACAAACCCCCGCACTAGGGAGGGAAAACCGAAAGGGTTTTTTTGTGCACCAAAGTGGAAAGTCATGGAGTATTAATTTTTATAAAATCCACTACTTTGAAGCCAAGGAGTCGCATTTGGTTGCATGGAGCATCTTGTGCTTCAAGACCAGTTCTAAGCCACACACTTACCAGTGGTAGCATCCTTCTAAGTTAAGAGAGGTAGTCTTGTTTTACACTAAGGCTGAACAAGTTTGTTTCCCAGTTTACACCTCCTCAAACTATTTTGTAACGACACTCGGGAAGGGTGACCCTCTCAAGTGGCAGCAGTGATCTTGAGGAAAAAAAAAAATCCCACAAACCAACTTTTTTTTTGACCTCACTTGCTTTTCTCTGCTGCTTAAGTCTGACCTTTCTCCCTCCCCCGCACTATAAGCACAGTTTCAAAATGAATTGATGTAAACAGAAAGCAGTATTCATTTAATGCAATTAATATGAAAGATTATTAAGTTGGGGTTTTTTTCTCTTTTTCTACAGTCAGGGCTTGATTAGTTAGAAAATACTGACAGCTCCTGGTTTTGGGAAGAGGGATGGACAATTTTGTTCAGACAGCTGAAGAACATCATGGTGTGGGTTTTTTCTCTTTTTTTTTTTCTTTTTTTTTTTCCAAAAGACGGTACTATTGAGAGCATAAAGGCTCATTGTACTGCAGCAGCAAATGCAGTACCGTAGCACTTAAGAGGTGGTTAACAGTGCTTTGGTTCAGAATCAGTGTTAGAAAATAAAGCTTAAAAAGTTATGATGCAGGATATTTGGCAGGATTTCGACAGCAATTTGTAATAAACGTAGAAAGGACTGAGGCATTGGCTTCTTCCCCTTGTCAAAGTACTCCGTTCTTCATTCTGTTTAAGTCCCAGGTTTCACGATCAAGTTTCTCATTTCCATCGATGACGCACTAAGGAGGATTCGTCATTGACCACGTCATTGTCGGTGTAGCGGTGCTGACACCGCGGTGGAATAAGCAGCAGGATGATCAGTACAAGGAGGATAATTCCACACAGGCTCATGAGAGCATAGGAGGCAATCCACAACAGTGGTTCGTGGAAAGAAACGCTAGAAACACAGTTGCTTGCAACATCTGCTGTTGTGAAAGGGCCTTCAATCTCAGATACTGGAGAGCCATCAACTTCTAAGAAATTAAAAAAAGAAAAATATTAAGTCTATAGACACAATTTAAAGGCAAGTAACAAAAGATCTAGCCTAAATACCTATATATCCCTTTCCTTCCATCATCATACATCTCAGCATACTCATGTTTTATTGTATTTCTCATTGCAATAAAAATGCTAGTATCCCATGTTTATAAAATGGGAATCTGAAGCATAAGGAGACCGTGACGGTCCCGCATCTACACAGGCTGTCAATGGGAGAACAGACATTTAAAGCAGGTTTCCCACAGCCCAAGTTAAAGCCCAAGCCACTGAATCACCTTTTCTCGCTGGACTAACCTTTCAGAAATGTCAATTTAACAAAGCTGAAAAATCCTACACCACCTGCACTGGAGTAGGTCAGAGCCTCCACAGTTTTCGTTTGCTTCTAGCATACACAACAACTGGAAGAGTACCTCAGACAATTCTTACGTCTTGCATGTTTGCTATCTTCCAGGCTATTAGGGAGCTGCAGGCAGGTTCATTGGCTTCACAGGTACCTTAAAGGACTGTATCCTAAACAAGGTGCCAGGTGGAAAGCAGCACAGATAGTCTTATGAGTGGAGGTGAAAATTCAGAAGGAAGGGGAGGTGAGGCAGGAGAGCTGGATGACAGCTGTCCAGAAAAGGGGAATGGTGGGGAGGAAGGTCAAAGTCAGCTGGGACCTGAAGGAGCAGCACTGTCAGGCATGGAGGGAGAAGCTAACCAAGCAGCTTGAAAAATGGAGAAGACAAAGCTAAGGCAAGACGCATGAAGAGGTTTCTTGGCAGCTCCGTTTTTGAATGGCCATCCATCTCGGTAACATCACAGCCTGTGTGACTTGTTTCATTACCATCACAAACCCCTACTTGTTAAACCAGTATTTGCTAAAAAGGGTTATGCTGCCCATGGTTGTCACAGTAACCATGGCAAGCGCAGCAAAGTTCCCCTGAGTTGTGGACAGGCCTACGCGTATTGTAAAGGCAGAGCAAGTGAGTTGCCTAGGGCAACAAAATATTCAGAGCATTTCCTATCTGCAGGTGCGCGGCCGGGGAAGGCTGGATACCTTTCAGCTTGCTTGGGGCAACCAGGAGCCTGCAGTTAGTACTGTCTGTGCATTTTAACAAGTCATCCAAACAGTTGTAATTCTCTCCTCTAGTCAGGTACTTGAAGACACATTTGTGTATTTCTCGTAAAGGCCTCAGTTTTAACCTTCCTGCTTAATTTCTTGTTCATTTTATACGCAGACACCCTCTTGCCAAATTGTAACTGATCCTACCTACAGAAAACAGTATCTCTTCTTTACACATATCTTAGGCTCCTGAAAGCATGTTTAAAGAGATTAGCATAAAATACCCTTTGGAAGGAAGAGGGGAACCTGGGTTTTGGAAAGGCAGGAAGGTGGCCTTTAAGGTTCTTTGTAGAAAAACAAATGCAGAACAGGTGGGCTGCTTTATCTGCAATTTATCGAGACAGACTTTAGTTGGCATTCAGTCCCTGGCCTCCCAACACCTCATATTATTTTAAGGTTTAAGTCTCAATAGACTTGATTCAACTTAATTGTGGCTAGCTGCTGAAAGTCCTGCTCGCCCTCACTGCCTCTTTTGTGTTGGTGCCGCAAGGAGAGTCAGGACAACTCACTGATCTGATGGAAAACCAACCTGTCATAACAAACAAGATGCCCAAACGAGGAATTTTCTGTAGGATCACTCAACTGAACTCATTCTCCAGCTGCAAGCAAGTGGGAAGACTCCTTTAGCAGCAATACGCTGTTAAGAGTGGACTGGGTGAAACCTGAGGCTGCACCCTCAAGTACCCTAACACTGGTAAATACCAAACACGTACTCTCTCAACTCATCAGATGGTAATAAACTGGTCTGTGTACCCTATATTGTCAGCATATCTTTGTCAAGACACCGCTGTTACATAGATATGGTAAGGGAACTGCACAGTAGCGGACAGACTTGTAAAAGACTGCCTAGAAGGTCTGTGGCAGAAATCTGTTTTATTCAGAGTCCCAGTATTGCACTTTGTCTACTATGCAGTTGTTTCTTCTGGTGTCACTCCCCTCACATCATTTCATCTGTCTCTATGAAGTCCTGCAGCAAAACCAAACTAATCCACATTTAATACTGATGTGAAATGCAAGGCATAAGTATTGCTACTTAGGAATTTAGTATTTTGAAGAAGTGGGAGAAAAAAAAAAAAAAGGGCAGCACAATTTTCCACCTTGGAGATTGCTTTGAAAATAAACAGTCCCTAATTACTCATTATTTGGCTTGAGTACAATAATTACTCCTATTAAAAAAGGCAATACAAAACTGTTGCCATAGAGGCTGACATTTTAAATTACATTTTGAGAATGCTTGATAGCAGCACAGCCTCTGCTTTCTTCCCTCCAAAAAGAAAAGTTTTCCCTCACCCTCTTCCATCCCCAGAGAAACTGAGAGGAAATCAAAAGAGAGGAAATTTGCCTAAATTGTTCAAACGAGCCTTTAGCATAAACTAAGAGTCACACACACTTAGCATATTACACATTAGCTGAATTAAGATATGTTGGCATTGGGTTTTTTTACAACATCTAGTGGTAGCTACCTATAATAAATTCTTGACCTTGAATAAATGAGATTTTCTTAATTATTGATGATTACAGGACAAAAATGACACCTCTGGAAAAATGTGATTTTATAACATTTGTGTAGAACTCAACCACACTCACTCTCACTCACTCACCATCTTGGGTGGTTTGGAAAGGAAGGAAACCTGAAGTCAGATCAAATTTATCATAAAATTGCAAAGTGCAGCTTGGAAGGGGCCCCTGGAAGTCAGCTAGTTCACCCTCCCACTCGGAGCAGGACTGTCACCATCACTAGATCAGGTCAGCTGCAGCTTTATCCAGCCAGGTCTTGTAAAACCCTGAGGATGGAGACCCCAGGACCCCTCTGGGCAGCCTCTTTCAGTGCTCTACCACCCTCCTGGTGCAGAAGAAATTCCTCATGTCCAACTTGAACCTTCCTGCATGTAACTGGTGGCTGTTGCCCTTGGTTATGTAGTTTCACTTGCACTCACCCTTGGCTTACATTCAGCGTAGGCCCACCATAATCCCCAGTTCTTTTTCCGCAGGGCTGCTGTTCAGCCGGTCCCTTCCCAGACTGTACCCATGCATGGTGGTTTTCTGCTCAAGGTGCAGAACTTTGCACTTCTGCTCACTGAAACTCTTGAGGTTTCTGCTGCCCAGTCCTTCAGGTTACCAAGGTCCTTCTGGACTAAAGCTCTGCTATTCATCATGCCATCCATTCTCCTGAGTTTAGTGCCCATGAATTTGGGTGCATTCTGTCTCATCACGGTTTAGTGTAGAAGTCATTCATGATTACAGTGCTTGGCACATTCCTTGCCTAAAAAATACCCGAGCGTTGCTTCTATGATCTTCTTACTTACTAGAAAAATACTAGGGGTCTAATTCTGCTCGATGCCGAGGTACCATTACGTTGCTTCACTAATACTAACTAGTTGATCTGGACATCTTGTCTCAAAGAAGGGACCTGATCCAAAACCTTTCCTAGTCATGCTGTAAACAGTAGGTTAGCCCTGAAATTATCAACCAGCAACTTAAAACGATTTGAAATTAGTAACAGGCAGAATAAGTCTTAAAGGCTTTCACATATTGGGGAAAACGCAAATTTCTTTTCCTGCTACAAAGGAATGGCTCCCTGCAGTGATCTATCTAACTCTCCTCACGCTTAGTGCATCCTGGAGAATGAAAATGGTGCAAGGAGTATTGTGGAATAAGCCAGTTCTCGTATCTAAAAAGTCTCAGTAGAAACTTGGGAGTCCTGTTCCCCTCATTTTGGTATTCAGCACATACCCATTTAACATCTTATAAAAACATGGGCTTAAATTTAGTGTAAACAACAAAGCATAGGTCATTGCAAAGCCACACCAAATGGTCTTTTATATTTCTCTATTTCTGAATATTTGTGCCACCAGTAATTTAATTTAATTAATGCCCACGAACAGACTGAAAAGCTCCAAATAAATTCCATTAATATAGTTGCTATGGAGGACATGGCTGGCCTCCACAGGAAGCCAGTTAGGCAGCTTAATCCCTCACACTGCACTGACTGCTAACCACTCACAGTTGTGGTTTTCTGATGAAAGTAGTGTTAAATATGGAAACCACAAGCTGTGAAGAAGTGAATTCAGAATAACTCGCACATCCAGCAAAATGTCATCTGCTCCGTGTGAGTAGGGTCTGACAAATCAGTATATCTTGTCTCAGTCAGTGGCTTGTATCATCTGATTTCTCAAGAAGCTAAGTTCCCATGATGGTAGGTTAGACATATGCATGAAACATGGACAAAGAAACAAGGAAGAAATGCCTTCTAGCACCAGCTGGGTATCATCATGTGTCCAAGCTCGTGTAAATTCAGATTTCGTTTCTGTTGAGCAAGCCCAGTTCCTCTCTAGGCAAGACTGGCAGAACTACAGTGGCCAAACTTTATGCTTCTATGTAGCAATATTAACATTAAGGTGTTATTATGGTTCCCTGACTGTTTTTCTCAACAAAGACATGCTGTCAAAGCAGTTCTTACGAGCACCAGCTGGCTTTTGTCCCCTGCTGACCACAGGTCGGTCAATATGTTCTGTCAAAATGCCCCCTCCCCTCTCCATTAACGGCTGCAGCGTGGCAGGGACAGGAGGCAGCTCTGCGCTTCCCAAAACTGCAGTCAGGAAGCACAAGGAAGAATGAAAGGTAGGAAAACCTGGTCTGCAGTATTTGTCTAGTCACACTCTCCTTCCAGATGCATTCAAAATGTGTCTTTCATCACTGCATGGTACCTCACAGAGGTCTTCATTAAGCAACCCACATCAATATCCAGATTTCCTTTCATAGCAAGCTCAAAGATGACAATTTTGAACCCATTAACAATGGAGAGATTAAAAAAAAAAAAAAAAAAGCTTTTAAAATGCCCTGGGGCTACAACTCAGCTAGCTAGTATCTCTTTTTTTTCCTCTCAATTACCTGGTTGCATTAAGCACTCAAGTACTTACTGCCCTTACCCTCTCTAACATAAATACTGGGGCCTAAAGAAGCACTGTCAGTCATAGTCCTTTTCTCATGCAAATCTCAGATGATACAATGTTTTTCAGGGCATAGACCACTTCTGTTTGGGACAGAGATTTGCATAGGGGTGCACATCCTCTCCCTTGTACCTTCTTGTGGTGCCAACGCAACGTCTCATCAACAAGGGGAGGAAACCCCAAAACTTTTGTTTTTAGCTACCTGTGGTGAGATAAGAGAAATCATGAAAAAGCAAGAAAGTTAACCAGCACTGTAAAATCAGGCAAACATTATGAGCTTTTTCACAGTTTCTCAGCAGCCAATTAAAAAAATTAATGGCTCTCTACTCACACTGAGAAAACTATTTGTTTAGAAACACCACAAGTCTTAGTGAGAGTCCCATTTTCATCTTAGCTCTTTCTTCGAGTGTTTCTGCGAGGCTGAAAAGGCGCAATTTACTTTAAGAGAAAAGCGGGAGTAAGGTACTTCACTGCACATTGCAAAAGTTAGTCGAAGAATCCATTTATCCGCAAATCAGAACAGGAACTACACTAAAATGAAAATGCATTAAAAACAGGGACGAGTCTCGTGTAACTGTTGGGGAAAGCACAGACAGATGTCTCAAAGAAGATCTTCTCTCAGAGGGAAGATCGCAACTAAGAGACCCAGAGCTGAGGCTGATTTACTTCACGCCAAAAGACTGTTGTGTGCAATGCAGCTTTTTTTTTTTCCCCCCCTCCCCTTGAAACCTGAATAGCTTGGGAATGCTCAAAAATATACCCTCCACACTTCATGAGTAACCAGGCTTTTCCCCATCAGTTCAGTGGCAAAGGTGCTTCTCTCCGAGCAGCAGGGATTTCCTCACTCACCGAGTCCTGAACAATATTTCTCTTACCTGCACAGGGACTCACTGCAAAGCCCACTCTCCTCTGGGCTCTGTCAAATATTACATAGAAGCCTTCCATGACTGTAGCACCAATAACGAGAGCGTTCGTGGAAGAAGAGATGCCGAATCGGTAGCACTGTAAATTCTCTCCTATTCCAAGGATGGGTTGAATATAAAGCTATTTAAAAAAAAGCCAGAGTGTAAGAAGCAATACCACACAGTACTTAGAAGTTCAGACCTTTTGATTTTTATATTCAAGCACTCAAATTCCACTGGAAATAGAGAATGAAGAGGGGCAAACATATTTCTGTACCTGATTTAAAACTGGTCAAAGCTTACAGGCAGGTAAGAGGTAAAGCTCTTGGATTCTAAGCTTGAATTTGAACACACTCAGTCACTATGTGAAGGTCAACAGCAAATTCATGAGAGCCACTTTTTATTGTTATTTTCCATAAGGGAAGGATAGCTGAGAAAGAACTTTGGATATGAACTCAAATTAGAAAGTAATTTTATTATTTAAAAAATTATCAGGATAGAATTGCATCAGAGAGCATTCAGTGTCAGCTTCAAGGCTCTAGATTCATAAATTCAAGTCACATTTTACCCCTTGTCTCCTCAAGGAAGATGAAAGATTGCCAAGCTACATGATCAATACAGAAAAAAGCTTATCATAAGGCTTTACTATATTTCAAGTTAAAATGTACTTAAAATGTTCATTCTCCCCTTTGCTTCTGACCATCCCCTAAGGTAAAAGACTGTATTAGTAATGTTAGTGGATACTAGCCTGTATGGCAACCTATACTGGGAGGGGAAGCCAGAGAGGAAAAATAAGTGCACATTATATTCTAAAAGCTGGCATGGAATATTAATAAAAGATAAACAGCCAAGTTACAGAAACTGGTGAAGAGATCACATAGGCTCATTGCCAAGATTGTCATATTCAGGAGAAGTGCTCCAACTCAGAATGCCACAAAAAACAAATCAATTTGCTTCCCAAAACGAGAAGATCAAAATGAGCAGAGACATTGTGTATCGACATCTAATGTGGCTAAAGCTTGTGAAAACAAAACAAAAACTTGCCTATTTTTTCTGACAATTTGAAAAAATCATTCCCAACTACATGGACGCACTCAGAAGGAAACTGTGTTTTTCTTTTTTAGTTTTATGTTGACAAGTTTGTTATTTTCCCTATTTAAAATCTGATTTTAAAAATTTCATTTAAAAAGATTTCCCTTGGATGCAATAAGCCTGTTCTCTATAACTGCTAAAAATAGCTCCTATTTTTTAAGAGCACATGCTTTATAATAGCAAAAAAACCCGTGTAACTGAATAAACAAAGAAGGTTGACACCTGTGGTAGGATAGAGATCCGAAACGACCTACTGGAGTTTTCATCCCTCAGGTAAATGGAGAGTTTGGGAAATAAGGACCAGGGTCTTTCAGTTTTATCCCAGCATGCAAGCTGTGAACCAGTCCAGAAACCAGAGGAGAATTCTTGTATCTATTTTAAAAAAAAGAAAGAAGAAAAAAAAAAGTGATTACATACATTTGGATAGACTTCTGTAAATGATCACTACCACTATTCGATACTTCTTCCATTCAAGCCTGAACACAAAGGACTTTTTCTTTAAGGATCAAAGCAAAAACCCAACACACAAATCGAGGTGCATCATAACCCATTATGACTTAGAAGGAGGGAGAAGAGGCAAAAATAAATTTAGCTCTCCCTTCTCTCCCCATTTGTGTCTCATTCCACTTCTGCAATGAACATGTATGACCTCCCTGAGCAATCAGTACTGCAAAGGGGCAAAGCATCAACGGACTTTTACTACTTATCTACCTCTTCTCTAAACAGCTCTGACCAAACACCAACGTTTTCAAGCAGCAGACTTTTTTTTTTAAAAAAAAAACACAAACCAAAATACAAGCCACATGAATATGTAATGGAGTCATCTCCTTTCCTCACATACCTACAGCTTCTTACTCAACTTCAGGGTTTTGAAGCCAAGGGCTAAGCCAAAATCTCCTGGCATCTATGGGAATCAAGGTCTGCTACAGTCAACGGAAAGAAACATGTCCCTCCATCTCTTTCGCTGCCCTGCCCCTCACCACCAATACAATTTGATGCGCTTTTGAAATAAGGTTGATTAACAGTACTTCCTAATATATCCCTGGCACTAACAAAGCAAAACGCAAACCCCTACAGAGCTTGTTTGCCTAAGACAAACATGTTGTCTAATGTTCATGTTCCCTGAAGCACACAAAGCTGATCTGCTGCCAGGTCAGAGGAAAAACCTTCCTTATCTGAGTGCGTTACTTTGTGCTGGTTCTTATTCCCACGTGAAGCAACATCCGAGGCAGTATCTTGTTTTGACGCTGCACAGCCAAAGCCTCCCATTTGGGCAAGGAAGAAACATGGAATCCAGCCTCTCCGCTCCCCTTATTTGCATTTATCTGTGATATGGATTATTTTGTAAACATCAGCTCGTACATGAGTTATGTGGCATTTTACAGGTGACAAGTATTCACACCCCCCCCATACCTGCCAATGAAATATTTGTTAGGGCTGCACAGCGTCAGAGACTTAATACTTCCAGGTGCTCATCTCTCTTGTTGGGCCAACAAGCGTACACTCATGTACACACACAGTGAGACCTCCCGTCACAAACGGACTGCTTTTACCCTTAACTCTCAACGCACGCTGAAGTACATTTCTTGGCATGGGACAGAACGCTCTGCCCCTCGCAGCTAAGTTCCAGACCAGACCTACTGAAAAATAGAGTTACTCTCTTTTTCCATTTTCTCTTGGAAAGCAGAACTTGTGGTCCGAGAAAAACTGCAAAATAGCACCCAGACCAGACAGACCAAGTCTATAAAGTGCTTTACTTTAAGTGTCTACTTTCATTTCCCACAAAGACTGCTTATTACATTGCATTTCTTTGCCTTACTTCTGTATGCTGAAAAAATGCATTGAGGGGATTTGGCTGCGTGATATCTAAAAGGTTATTAAAATAAAGATTTTAGGTTTATTTGACCCTTCCTTTCTCCAGCTTACTAACTTAGCATTACTTTAATGCTGTGAGTAGACATGCTGCTGCGACTTCAGCTCAGGGAAGGGTAGTAGCTGCCACCCCTCTGTGGCTCATCTCTGCCCATCTGCCA
Organism: Cariama cristata; assembly: GCF_000690535.1. NCBI lineage: Eukaryota > Metazoa > Chordata > Aves > Cariamiformes > Cariamidae > Cariama > Cariama cristata. The sequence continues at coordinate 14,164 of NW_009618052.1, read as the reverse complement.
AAACCACCACCCTTCAAACCTGCCAACATCAAACCACATCTATAGCTGCTCCCTAAAAGACTTCGATCCAAATATGTAAGGTTTACAAAACAATCTGCACCACTAAAGAGCATAAAGCTCACAGCCTTGGGTTTTTTTATAAAGCTGAATAAAGGAATGCTTCACATCCAGTTATCCCACTATACCTGAGGGGGCAATAACATCTTGCTGGGAAGCTCCTAACAAGCTCCTAGGAGCAGGAACGTGTTATCCTGGTTCACCTGTGGTCAGAGAATTATGTCTGACTACAGTGGATGATTTTACGTTCCAGTGATAGATAGCCTGCCAGAAGCACAGTGAGCTAACAGTACGGTTGTGATGCCACGGTACAATTGCTGAAAATACCCATTTTCCTGATATCGCTCCTACATGGCTGGAATCTGATCCTTACCTCTTGTAACTACTTTCTTATTTAATAGACTATCTCCTTTGTTCAGAGCTGTAAAAGTAACTTTTGTTGTGTGTAGAGGGAAAGGGGTACAGCAGCAAGGTCCTTGAGATTAAAAACAAACCCTAAAAGAGTTAGTGAATGGTTTTTGTTCTTCCTATTAAAAATGCATAAAGCAGAGTGAGTGAGTGGTTCCCCTCTAATACCTTATCGATCAGCAGACTGACTATTTACTTGTCATGTGGAAGGCCCTAGTTCAAATCTCCTTCTGACCAACATCAGAGAGGAGTTTGGACCACTGTGACCCACTTCACAGGAGCCAAGGTGCCATTAAAAGAGCTCTTGGGTAGGCTTCTTTCAACTCCCCTCCATCGACTGAAATTGTTCCAGTCAACACTTACAAGTGCTTTACAAAGAGTAGAAGTCTTCAACCGGGGAAGCTGATAACGAGTACATTTCTTTCAGATACTGGACACCTGCAGGCAGTGAAGAACACTTCATGCCAAATCTCTGCTCTTAATCAGCTAGGAAAAGGATCTCAGTCTTGAATTATCAACATATAGGCAAATACTCTGTCTTTTGGACAGTCGGCTGATAGTCTCTCCGGTTACTGCATTTCCTGTGATTTGCAATGACTACCGCTGTCTGATTGTGAATCCACAACAAAAAATATTAAAATTGTTCACATTGAAATATCTGGGATTTGTTCTTCATCTTTAACCTTCTTGGCACTGTTCATTGTATTCAACCAAAATTTATGAATAGTTTTTATTAACCAGAAAATGCTGCTTCAGTTACGCTACACTCAGACATATCCACCATCTCCATGCCCTACTTCTAAAGCCCACTCTATTTCCAAAGAAAGTCGCTTTTAAAGATAAATAATTCAATAATCAAGGTCAAAAACAGCTTTATTGATATGAATAATCCTAACAAATGGCATCTATTCTATACAACAATAAGCATTATACTTGGAAAGGAACTGCTTGCCGTAGCAGGTTCTTCTACTTTATAAACCGTTTTGAATGAAAGGACTGATTTTTGCACTCTTAATACTCTGAATCAGAGCGACAGGGATTATGTCCATGTTTCTGAAATGCTTAGAACAAAATATTCCATCTCTGCACTATTTCTGACACATTTCCATATAGGCACTTCTTGTCTGTACTTGGACCTCT
>NW_009618052.1:11427-12528 GCF_000690535.1 Cariama cristata | reverse complement strand
CCTCCTCACCTCTTCCTTTCCCTTTTCCGTTTCCATCAAAGCCCATGAGTCATTTCTCACTTATTAACAGGAGTAGCCTAGGAAAGATTCCGCTCCCCTCAGGTTAAAACCCTATGACTTACAACGTAGATAGCAACGACGACACTCCTTTCCACGATCATTTAATAGAACAGGAATTTAACATTTTGAGCAGATTTAATGACATTATCTTACCAGGGATGTGCGAGCTATTGCTTGCACAACAGCACTGAAGACTTTCTGGGGCAGACGGAGGAGCGTGGTCCCACTGTCTACTATCGCTTTATCGGCATTATACTAGGGAGGGGGAAAACAGGAGAGAAGTTACACACTGTAGTTAATGTAATGTAGATTCAACTGTTTCATAACAACAACAAAGCCGTTCCTTTTTGGTAGCATGTCCTCCAGCCAACATGGATTTATGAAAGGAAGATCACGCTTGACCAATCTGGTTTCCTTTTATGACAAGGTGATCCGCTTGGTAGATAAGGGAAAGGCTGTGAACATTGTCTACCTAGACTTTAGTAAGGCCTTTGACATGGTCTCCCACAGCATCCTCCTAAATAAATTGGCTGCTCGCAGCTTAGATAGTTGGACCCTTTGATGAGTAAAAAAACTGGCTGGCTGGCTGGGCCCAGAGAGTTGTGGTCAACGGAGCCAAATCCAGTTGGCCACCAGTCACTAGTGGTTTTCCCCAGGGCTCAGTTTTGGAGCCGGTGCTGTTTAACATCTTTACAGATGATCTGGATGAGGGGATTGAGGGCACCCTCAGTCAGTTTGCAGACGACACCAAGTTAGGTGGGAGTGTTCATCTGCTGGAGGGTAGGAAGGCTCTCCAGAGGGACCTGGACAGGCCGGATTGATGGGCTGAGACCAATGGCATGAGGTTCAACAAGAACAAGTGCCAGGTCCTACATTTCAGCCACAAAACCCCCATGCAGCATTAGAAGCTGGGGGAAGAGTGGTTAGGAAGTGGTCAAGTGGAAAAAGACCTGGGGGTGCTGACTGACAGCCAGCTGAACATGAGTGTGCCCAGGTAGCCAAGAAGGCCCATGCCATCCTGGCCTGTATCAGCCACAGTGT
>NW_009618052.1:0-11176 GCF_000690535.1 Cariama cristata | reverse complement strand
CTACGGCGACCTGAAAGGAGGCTGTAGCAAGCTGGGGGTCGGCCTCTTCTCCCAGGCAACTAGTGACAGGACAAGAGGGCATTGTCTGAAACTGTGCCAGGGGAAGTTCAGGCTAGAAATGAGGAGGGGTTTCTTCACAGAAAGGATTCTTGGGCTTTGGAATGGGCTGCCCAGGGAGGTGGTGGAGTCCCCATCCCTGGAGGTGTTTAAGAAAAGACTTGAGGTGGCACTGAGTGCCGTGGTCTGGTTGACATGGCGGTGTTAGGGCAAAGGTTGGACTCGATGATCTCAGAGGTCTCTTCCAACCACATCGATTCTGTGATTCCCAAACCTGCATGTCACACCTGTCAGCAGCAGCCTGTAGCTGACAGTTTGAATTCAAATGAAGTCTGAGAGCAAAAGCAAGATACGGTCAGCCTAGACACAAGAGTGAGTTTATCTGCACCACTCCGGAAATTACCGCGTGTCACCACAGCTGGTACAAATGGCCAAACCACTGTAGAAGTAAAGCCTGGCCCCTCTCAGAGGTGTGAGCTAATCCACTTTACTTCCCATATGCTTTGGGCAAAAGCACTCTCATGGTCAGTACAGACAGATGCTGAGTGTGCTGACGTAGCTTACACATATGTCCAAGCCCTGAATCAAGGCCTCTGCTATCACGGAAAACAACTCGCTCCAGTTTAAACACAATACAGCAGCCTACTTTTAACGGCTGGTGTATCTAGTTTAAGAATAGTCAGGGAACATTAGGCCTCGTTATATGTCATGTTTGGTACTGGCTCAATAGTACAAATGACAAAGGCCACACCTTTCTCTCTTGACTGCTGAAAACCACTAAAATACAGACAAAAACATGTACAAAGAAATTTGAAACTTCAATCTTGCTGCCTCAAAATCTGCATTAAATAAACTAAGCAAATATTTCTCTTCATTATTAAAACCCCAACCCTCAGATTAAGAGATTTCAGCAAACTTCCAATACAGTAAACAAAGCATAAACATTTTAAAAGGTACATCTTTTTTCATGAACTCCTTAAAAACTAAGATTAATTGTGGGGAAAAATAAAAAAAGGCAAGTAGCAGTGGCAGCTGTTTCCATTAACTACTTCTGTTACCAGCTCAGGCAGCCGGATCGGTATAACTGAACAATGACATGTTCATGGCATCATCATAAGACACAAGGCAATATACAGCATAAGCTTTTTAGGAAACAGTCACACAGCAAGCGACTTTAAAATACATTGGTTTAGATGGTATCAAGTCATGAGGAATATCTTTAGCACAGTGACAAAAATAAAACCCACCAAAAAGTAAAAAAAGGAACTATGACTTAGTTATTTTCTTTTTGAACGAAGAGCTGCTTTGGCTGCCACGCAGAGCCAAAAGAAAAGCAAACAGACAACCATTTATTATACACTCAGAAATACTTCTAAAGAGTGGAGAAAAATACCAAGGCATCGTGGAGTCCATTTGAACAGATTTGTACCACAAACAGGCAATCGCCAGCATCCTGGAAAGCCATCCTTGGCAAAAAAAGTAGGTAGGAGGCACAGCCAGGAGGGTCAACCACTAAAATAACTCCAGGCATTTTGCATGGGTTAGCAGGGTCGCTCGGCTGGGGACTAAGCACCTGGATTTTCATGCGGTGTACAGCGTACTTGCAGCAGGCAGTAACTTGCCTTCTTAAGTCTTTCTGGTTAATATTTACCAGGGCACCCTACGCAGAGCACAGCGCTGGCAGCTCAGGACTTCGCTCGGCCCTGGTCTGCCGGGCTCAAGGCCACAGCTGCCGTGTAACACTGGACAGGTTCCCAGCATTGAAACGAGGGGACTGTTTTTCCCTGGCAAGGAAAGGAGTAGTCTCTGGTGATGGCTACAAAAAAATGTGCCATTTCCTAGAAAACAACTAAAAGGAGAGAGGGCATGTAGTTCATCAGCCTATACAGTGAATTATGCAACCTCTGCAAGCCCCTAACTAGCCAAACTTTAATCATACTAGCTCTAATTTACTGTTCTTCCTCTGAATTTTTGCGGGAAGATTTCCTTTGATCAAGAAAGGAACGATGCCTTCTGTTAACAGCGACTAGCATACTCTGCTAATACGTACAGTGTGAAAGCAATCCCTGGCTCGGAGAAGAGCGACAATAACAGGAAACTTTTATAACACCACCAGATTTTTAAGTGAATTGTTTTCTGGAAACAGCATGTATTAAAGCATTAGTACAAGGGCTCCTCTTCAAAAACATGTTGACTGTTTTTTAAGGCAAGAAAGAAAAGCAAACACAAACATTTATGTTAGAGGACTAGAGGTTTTGCTTCCCTAACAGTATAATAGAGAGAGGCATTCAAATAGACCTTGTTTTGCTTATTAAGTTGAAAGACACTATGACTCATTTTAAATATTTTATATGGCAAGATGATTTCCATATTTTTTATGGAAATATAATATTTATGCACATGTAAGATTTTTATAATGAATTATATGAACTATAAAAACTTTAGAATTATCATATCCCAGTGACTTCCAACTAAGAGAACAAGCATAAGATAAAATTAAGGTGTCTAATGAAAACAGGGCATGAAAATTATAGAACTAAAAATCAAAACTTGAATAGCAACAAGCAACAGTAAGAAACAAATAAAACACACACATACACACATATCCTCCAGAAAAAAAGATGAAACGGCTTTGGAATAAAAACTGCAACAACCCTGTCTCATTAGACTGATCCAGAGATAATAAAAACAGAAAACATATCCACCAGGAGTAATAACTGGCAAGGCTGAAGCAAGCAAAAGTGGATTACAAAAATAAAAAAGGAGCCATAGGATAAGGTACTTTGGGAAGTGTCCCAGGGTGACACCTGCCCGCTGCCATCGTGAATTCCATGCTTGGACATCTCCATGAGGGTCAATCCAAAATCCTCCCTTTTCTTTGTTTGACCAGAATTGCTTTAAAACCCTTTGGTTTGATTTTACTGTATAACAGAAAACCATAAACTGTAGTTGTTTAAAGACTTTTGTCTCCTTGAATCACTGCACCATCTCCAGTGTTTAGCCATCTTCGTTACAACTAAAACCAGCCAAGAGGCTGAGCCCTTCCAAACCACAGCAGCCCCATTTTCAGTGGACCATTCACTTAACAACTGTAGCTTAGTTCCTAATTTACTGAAAATGCTATCAATGACTTTAAAGTCCTCTCTGAAGCAATTTTAGCATGCTTGATGTGCACGCTGCATTTCACATAGCTTGTTCCTCTCTTTTCAAAGTTAGCATGCAGCCTTAATCCTCAGACGAGACTGCCATACACATCTGCTTGCAAAGACAAAACCGAACAATTAAGTGTTTTTCTTAACCAAACTTGCATTTTACATGGACAGAAACACATAAATGCAAATACCTCTCTGCAGTCTAATTCGAGGTTCTGTCCTCCGACTTCCAGTTTAAGAATTTCAACCTGGTAATACCACTCCTCTTTGATCGGTGTGTACCAAATATCACCCTTGTACAGACTTGGTTCAATTCCACCCAGAACCTAAGGGAAAGGAGAAAGGAATTCACATGCTTTAAAATCCTGGATGTTTAGTTTTGGGGCAAGTACAGGGAAAAAAAGGGAATATTTAACTGTGATACTCAAGGCATGAAAATGTTAATTTAGCACCATTTGTAAGGATTTTACTAATAAGTTCTTTGTCAATAATTAAGCAGTATGAAACTAGACATTAAATACATCATGGTTCAGTCAAACAGAAATCCTATATTGGGAATATATTCCTATATTCCTATATCCAAATTACCAGCATCTTCATCTACAAGCTCACACTGATTCACTCATGAAAGCTCTACTGTTTAAAGTCAAAACAGTATCTTCAGCGGTTTAATCTAGGCAATGTATAAAAATGGGGCAGAATATTAAACTTGCACATCATAAATTCACTTTATCAGATCAGAAAAGCCTTAATACTGTTGAAGAACATTTCATTTTTCTTACACACATCCAAAATGGAACATGACCATCTATCATTGCTATCACTACTAACTTCCATCAAAACTTATGCTGAAGCTGACTGGGGGCATACTAGACGATTAGACTTTGCACTGCACTAACATAAGCGAGTTCTCTCTTGGGCTTCATCTATCTCAAGTGTGTTAGCATTTACAGTATGTGAATTCACAGCAGAATAACTATTTGTGATCAGCTCCTGTGCCGACATGCTTATTTCAGCATAATTTGGGAACCATCATTCCAACTCCTGATTCCAGATAAATAATGGGCAATTCTTGGTCCCACTAAAACTGATGGAAAGACTTTCCGGAGTAACAATAAGTGGCAGATCTGGTCTTCAGATTTTTTCGTTTAGTTACGTTGTCTACCAAAAAGGAAAAGAGCCTTGATTCCTCTCCCCCTTTTCACATCATGTAAAAAAAATTACTGTAGCATTTTGATGAGATTGAACAAGCTTAGTAGCTGAGTAAGGGACTACTCAGTTTGAGAAAGGTAGCAGAACCTGCCCTAAGGAAACACCACATTTATGTTTTTCTTTATTAAAATTAAACTTGAAATGCAGAAGTTTACTCAGACTTGAGAGAGAAAAAAAGAATGGAGAATGAAAATAAATAGACACTTGAGTTTTGTCTAAGTGCTTAACTTTTCCTTAAAAAAATATAAAACATTTCATATATTTAAATTTAGAAGAAGTAGGATAGTCATAGAAAAGAGGGAGAGAGATTAACAAAGATACATCTGCCCTCTCAGACTGACAGATACCCACAAGACTACCTCCGTTGGTACCACTTCCAGAAACAGGCAGTCCAGCACCACACATCTGCAAGGAGAAAATGTTGGGGATCTTTGCCTGCTTCACAAGAGAATCAAAGAACGTCTCCACAGAACTTGAAGGCTTGAAGGTGTTGAAAAACAAAACAAAAAACAAAAGAATTGCAGAAGTATTCGTTAAAAAGTTTCTTTGCAGAAACGAGCAAATCATTCAAACAAGACCACTTTTCACAAGTAAATTGAATTTCTGACAACCAGGTGATGAAAATGCTAGATATAATAAGTCATTAAAAAAACAACATCTGTCATTTTTCTGTTTCTGTTGTTTTTAAAAACATTTTTACTCTTGACCACTGTCATAGAAATCCCTAAAGCACAAGAGTATTTTTCAATTGCAGTTTTCAAACTCAAATACTAGTTTTAGATTCAGGCAGAAACTCTCACCGATGCTTTCTGTTTGGAAAAGGCTTTGGGTTATTAGAACAGTCAAATGTAACTTGCCCTTCGCACATTTCCACACTTAAATGGCAGAATTTTAAAGTGAGGATTTTCAGTTTCTAAACATAGTTTAATTCCAATGAACTTTGAATTCAATGGCCCTTATTTTCTTTTCCTTCTTGTAAAGAACTTCATAACCAAGCACACTCACTTCAACTGATGACCGTCCAACAGGTTCTTTCCTACACTGCATGTCATGCTTTCCTTTGCAATTATTAGAGTACTGTAATTTCATTGTAATTCAGATTTCGGTGCAGGTACATCTCATGACAGGCAGAGACCCTGGCTAGCTTGCGTGCTGCCAAGTGCTCTTACTACACAAAGCACAGAGCAGCCTCAGAAGTCAACAATGCTTAAGTCTTTGGAAGAAGGGAAAAATAAATGCCCTGAATACACTATTTGCCCAGACCAGAGTCTGAGAAGCAGCTCTTCTCTGTCTGTCTGTCAGTGTATGACAGCAACTACAGCAGAATTCAATGATCACACAACTCTTGAATAAAGCATTTTAATTCCAGAGTCGGCAGGCAGTATTGAACCATTTGTTCTAATGGGATATATCTCAGTTTGTGATTTTTCAAGACAGTTATGTGTAGGTTGAAGACTATGACTATGTAGTATTCCAATCACATTTTCAGTTTTAGATTATCAGGTTGTAAATTTTAGACTGTAAATTTTAGGTTTTCATTTAAACTCCTGCCTGAATTTCCTGCCTCTACAAGAACAGGATGTGCTTGGTTCTATGTTCATGAAAACACCGGAGCTAATATTTGTTCTGAAATTATCCATATATGTCCTCCATCTCAACTTTTACTTGATGAATGGAGAATGTCATAGAACGAACTGCCAAGGGCTTTGCCGAGAAGTTCATCAGTCCATTGACAAGTCTTGAGGGAGATCATCAGAGCCCTAGACACACCCTCCACACACGTACTAGAAGAGTTTACTCCCATACTCTGGTACTACAAGCTCTGTAAAAGCCTGTTCATTCCAGAGTAGCTGAAATTGGAGCCTTCATCACCAGAAAAGCCAAAATCCTCACATGGGACTGTGGTACCATCACAACCCAATTTATTCTTTCTGCAACAAACGCAAAGGATCCTGGCTGGAAGGGAGAAGTCTCATGCTGACAGACCATCTGCTCACTTTAATAGCTAGATTTCTATTCACTGTCATTGTGAAAGACAATAGCTGGGAAAAGGATGATTTACCTTGGCTAAGGCATCGTAGGCAAGTCCAAGAATCCCCTGCCATTTAACCCCTGGTAAGAAGAAATTCTCCGATTCAAGAATGGTAGCAATGTTGACGGTGTAGCTGCCATAGATTCCTTTTGGGATAGTAATGACATCTGTACCCAGCACTCCAGTCCAGCTTCCTTGACTGTATTTAACTGTGACATCAATCCCTTGAGATTTGTATGTACTTGACCTTTAAAAGGAAGAGATACACTTATGCATGAGCTGTTCATTTACAATGCAAGACAACAGAATAAATTCAATCTCAATTTTTCCCAGAGAGGGAAAAAAGTGAAGTCTGCAAAGTCAATCACATATACTCACAGAAAAAGGGGGATGGATTGTAAAAGCAGTAAAAAGTGGAAATAAAAAAAAATAAATCTTGAGGCCCTGTTTTTATCCTGAAGCCATTAATGACTCAAATCTTTACAATGTGTGTCTTTTTCTTTTTTTTTTTTTTTAATCTAAGGTATTATGCCACGTAGTGCACTATGTCCCTGACTCAGACTGGTCCCTCACAATCGGAGCAATACTCTTTAACTGGAGACGCAATGTATTAAATGGTGCTAGGAAATGAAAAGCTTCTGAATTCAAATCTAAAATTGAAATGCCAAACTAACTGAATAGCTGCAGACTAACACCTCATTAATATTATTAAAAAATCAATTTTGGGTAAATGGGAATATTATTGTGAGTATCAGCAGTAAGACACAGCTTTTCTAAATGTGCAGTTTGGTCTGTCTATCAGGAAATAAGGAGACTCGGATATTATTAACAAATGATTCACTGACTTGGAGGAGGAAAGGAAGGAGTTCCTTCTAGACCAGGGCAACAAAAGCAAAGGAGCAGTTAAGTATGGCAAGGAAAGAAAGGAAAAGAATGCTGTTGAAGGCTTAACAAAAACATTAGAAAAAACTTCAATAGATTTTTGATTTTAAAATCCTGTAGCATAAATACAGTAATCATCTTTCACCCACATCACTACTGAAGAACTACAAAAGTTTTAGGTCCCTTGCAGTTTATTTTGGTCCCATTTCTCGGCATATGGCTTCCCCTTCTGAAGAGACAGATGACCACGCTTGGTTCATCTGAACAGACTTTTTGCTTGACAGCTTTTTTAAAAGTAAATTAAAACCAAGAAAACCCCCAAGCATAAAATAATTTCGTAACACCACCTTTACATGTGTGTAAAACAATAGAAAGTGCAGGTGATTTATCAAGTGCGGACAGTTTTATCAACCCAGCTTTAATCTAACAGCTGCTCTGACAGAAACAGTCACATGAAGTGGCTTCACAGCTCCCGGTACCTGAGCTCCCCAGAATGAAGTCGGTGTGATTTTGCCTATCATGGGGAACAACTTTTAGATGGCAACACAGACAATTCCCATCCATTCAAGCAGACACCTTATCTGGAGGGACAGTTTGGCCATATGGACCATGTAACTGATCCTCTTCCTAGCTAAGGGAGGGAGTAGTAAGAGGCCAGGCTTTAACCCTAAGCAGTCCTTGATACTCCCAACACCTAACCCTTCCAGGGTCTTCAGTACCTTGTAACATCCAAGACTGCAGAAATGAGACAATAGGCCCCACAGATTATATTTCAAAATGCACGAATTCCAGAGATACTGTTACTACCCGTGTCTGGTCACTTCTACTGCTACCTTTCTGTGGTAATTCTGCATTTGTATGACACGTGGACAAAGGGACATCTCTGCTCAGGCAGGGTCTTCAGAGCACCACTGTGATACTGGCAGTACATTTTATAAATCAGAATAGAGTCTGAATAATTAGTGACATAAGAGAAACTCGGGGGGCGGGCAGGAAAAGGAAGGGAAAATACAGGGTTCTTCATGTAGAAAAGTGTCTGGCTGTGCAACAGAAGAGGAAACATCTGAAATCAGAGCAAAAATTGAGTGCTGGGAGAACAAAGCAAAGCAAATCTGCAAATACAGGCGCTGCATGACTAGTAGCAGCAGCAGCACACAGCTTTTCTTCCGTAAGCAGTAACAGCCTGATGGATTGAGCTGTGGACCAGGACATAGAAAGACTGGGTTCATTTTCCAGCAGGGCTGGTGAACTTTCTTGTGGAAAGGCAGGACAAGTCAATTCCTTGCCCTCTGGGCCTCAGCTTCCCCACCTGTAGAAATGGGTCTGAGGATACTCATCTCATTTGTAAAGTGCATAAATGTTGTATCGAAGAGAAGGTCTTATTATTTCCTTCAAGGAACAAAATTCCTAATGTGGGAAGGGATCTCACATAATCCCTGTGGCAGTAAATTATATTCTGTTCTGCAAAACCACGTCCTGCTCCATCTTCTTGACTATAATCAGCCCGTGTTTTTCCACCTCACTGATCTAAAGGAAGAAAACTTCTTTAGAGGCCAAACCTACAGACTTGTTCTAATTCATGGACCGAGTGTTTTAAAACAAACACACAGCACAAAGAATTCCAAACAAGGTGTTTTGGCTGTGATGAGAAAATAAGAAATTCAACTCTTCTGGCAACAGCAAATCCACCACGCAGAAAGCCCTGCTTAACACCAACCTTGCCAAACACATGCAATTCCTTCTTAATTCCATGCTCTCTTGCCGCTCTGCGACAAACTAGGACTTCCTATTTTCCTGCTTACCACTCACTTTTTCCTAAGCACCAAATCAATGTCTCCACAGACAGCAATAGCAAAGAAGGGACAGAAAGCAGCAATGAGCAAAAAGATCTGAACAGAAGTTTTGATCCCCTCTCTAGCGATAGATAGATGGCACGAGATAAGTGATTCAGGGCCAACGACTTTAAGACAAAGCAAACATGAAAATTCAACATAAATTATTGATTTTTAACCAAGAAGTCCCATCTGATTTGCAGCGGTTCTGGAACAAGTTAATAATTTACCCCAAACTGTACAGTGTACACAACCCAACTCACAGGATCATACTGCAAAGCAGCAGCTTACTTTTGCTTGCTGGTGTAGAACTTACTGTATTACCTCAATTTATGGCCCGTATTTTTCTTACCTCCCTCTCTCTTGGAATGATCAACTCTTGAGCAGTTTGCTCTTGAAACTTTAGATGGTGAGGCAGTAGTACTCACCCTGAAATAAAACTGAATACTGTTGCTGAATACTGACAGCCTTGAGTATGTCACTCGTTCACACACTGCTACAGAGTTGTCACTGATCATTTAGTTTCAAGTGTAAAAATCCCTTTATATACCTGTTTAAGTAGCTTTTTTATGATAAGTAGCGTACTCAACAAAAACTACTTGCTATTTTGAACAGCATGAGAAACAAACACTGTGATTTCTTCTCAGTTCAGGACAAATTAGGCCATTTCCCCAAACCTTATACATGGTGGTGACTTATACAGCATGATCATCACAGCAGACTTAGAACTTTTGACAGCAAAGCTTTGTCAGAGCCCCTCAAAAGCTCAAGTTGTGAAAGAGTTCATGCTAACAGCTTTATTCATTTTGTACAGAAAGACCCAGATAATTAAACAGTAGAATTATACGACACAGATTATATGACACACAACATCATTTAACAAGCTAGTTCTAAAATTGCTCAAGGAGGGCTCTTTCTGAACAACATACCCTCTGGGTCCTCCGAAACAAAGATAATGCCTTTCCTATGCAACCTCCTCAGTTTCAGTCAAAAAACAATCATGCATTTAATTTCAGATTTTGATCATTTGCATAAAATTAAACTAAGAGCGTGGCAATCAGGAAATTCAGACCCATCACTCTCTTTCTTCAACACAATATTAATATTCTAATAAGCACACATCTATAACTCAGTCCCATTAACTTAACAAATTACTAATCCTTCTTTCTCCTCGTCTTCAATTTGCAGTTTATGACTTTCATATGGAAGCACTTCATGACAATATAGGGAAAAACTGCAGGAATGATTACCAGACGAGAGGAAACCTCTTTATCTAATTTTGAAGTGTTCTACGTAGTGTGGAAGAAAAGTGCCCACAGGTCATTTGTCTCATTTACAGATGGGTAAAGGTCACTTTTAGGTAATTTTACAAATCCAGCTGATGTGATACCAAGGCCCCTGCCTACCATTTATGCAAAATCATGACAACCAGGGAAGGCAACCTGACTACCGCGAAAAGGCCAGTCTCAAAAAGAGATGAGCAGCAGGGCCCAAGGAACCACAAGCCACAGGCTTCACCTCAAGCCAGGGAAGGTCTCAGAGAACCTCCTGGAATCTGTTCCCAAGCACATGAAGGACAAGAAGGTAATCGTAATCATGGACACTAACCGAGGAATTTCACAGGCATATCACACCTGACCAACCTCATTGCCTTCTACAACAAGATGACTGGCTACACAGATGAGGAACGCGCAGTGGCACATCTTGACTTCAGTCAGGGTTTTGACACCATCTCCCATGGAATTCCCATCTGGAAGCTGAGGATGTGGGGCTAAACAAAGAGACCACTATGTGGGCTGAAGATGGGCTAGGCCACCGGGCCCAAAGGGCAGCGACCATTGGCTCAATATCAGGCTTGTGACAAGCATAGTGCCCCAGGGCTTGTGAGTGGAGGAAAAATTGTTCAGCATCTTTATCAAGAATCTACGCGATGGACAGACTGCACCCTCAGCAGATTTGCACAGAACACTACATTAAGGAGAGTAGTTGACATGCTGAATGTCAGAGCT
>NW_009618051.1:33740-50984 GCF_000690535.1 Cariama cristata | reverse complement strand
GGCTCCTCAGGGTGACTCAGAGAGGCCAGAACAGAAGGGAGAGGTTGAAAACACCCCCAAAACCACCAGGGATGCTGGGTTGAGGTGGGCAGAGCTGCACCCCCGTGGCCCCCTGCACTGCACAGAGAATCTCCCCGGCTCACACAGCTCTCCTCCCCCAGGGACCACAGTCCCGTTCTCCCTACCCAGGGCAGGGGGCCCTGGGAAAGCTGAGGACCTGTTCTTGGCTCAAATTTCTCCCTCCTCAGATAAATACATTTCTGAAAAGGCCTCTAGGAGAAGCCACAGCTCCACCCAGTTTCAGCTCACAAGGGCATAAATACCGGTCGCCAGGAGCAAGCTGAATAGAGCCCATAAAGCACAGCTCTCGTGCCAGTTTCAGGGAGACCCTGATGTTCTCCATGGCTTCCAGCTCCTCCCGTAATGTAAATAATAAATCACCGCTGCCGAGCTGGTCCCCAGCCAGCCATTGCGCAGCAGGAGATTGCTCTCCTCCTTCCTCCGATCTGTGGGCTGCTCTGCTCTTCCTCCCGGCTGCTACACTCTTCCTCCCTCCCTCCCGTTGGTTTTCCAAGCCAGGATGCAGTTGCAGTTGCATTTGCAGACCCCAGGGGTCGATCTCTTTGGGGATCAGGATGTTCCCAACAGCCAGGAGTGGTTTTAGCGATGTTGAGTCCCGAGTGGAAAGTTTGTTCTCTGTTTTGTCCTCTGCTACCGGCATTTTGTGTTGTCCTTAGCATGTTCCTTAACCCTGCAGCCCTCAGTTTCCCTCTGCTAGGCTGTATTGCAGCCAGGACAGCAATGGTAAGGGATTGTACTGAGTAGGAACTAAGCTGGGGACTATGATGAGATATTTTAAAACTCGATCTTGTGGCTAAAACAGTAAATGTGCAACCTGCAGGTGTTTGGGGTGGGTCATCCCCCACAGGCAACGACCAGTCTGGTTTCCAGCAGAGCCCGAACAAACTCATCTCACCTGTGATCTGTAGCTCAGGAGGGCTCTCTGATACCACCGGGACTGGCCAAACCGACCCACGGCCTGTTGACATTCTTCAGTACCAGCCAAGGGCTTTGTCTTCCTCTCCATGCTCTCAGGGGCCCAAATTAGCTTTTAATAATAATATCACAAAAAAAAAAAAAAATCCCTGGGCAAACAATTCAGCCCAGGCGCCCGCCGGGACAGCAAACACTCCCCGAGGGGCGCCAGGTGTGCTGCATTCCTGATAGCCTGAAAAGAAAGGAGGGATTATTTCCCTCTCTCTGCAACTTGCTGGGTGAGGAGTACCAGCCAGCCCGGTGGGCAGCAGAAGACTCAGCCCAGCTCCAAGCAGGGCTGGGTTGTCCCCAGCATCACGGGAGGTGGGTACGTGGCTTTGGGAAGAGGTCCCTCAGCCAAAGTGTGAGCAAAGTCTCAAGCTCCAGAGGTGCTTAATGGTGGTGTTTCTTGGTTAAATACGTTTCCTCCTGTCAGGGGTGCGGGGTTTCAGGAGATAAAAGGGATCTGTTTATTTTAAAAACAAGTCCTACAAGTCACCCAAGCTATTCCTGAGCATCCTCCCCGTGTCCTGAATGCCTGCGTAGCCGGCACAGCTATCTAAGCATCGGGTTGTGTGGATGCATTCACCACCCGGAGGTTATTTCTCAAAGCTGGAAAAGTTATTTATTCCTTCTTTAATGAACTTTCCCGTCGATCTGTTGATATCTTTTCCCCTCTTTCTCAGCCCTCAAAGGAGCAGAAGTGTCTTAATGGCTTTACCTGTGCTGATTCCTACCATGGGAATGAGCAGAGAAGTTGAAGATGGGTAGGAGAGCCCGGTGGTTATAGCCCCAGCTTTGGCCAGGACAAGACCTGGAAAGGGGAAATCCTTTTGCTTCAGTTCTCCACCCACGACATGGGAGTGAAAAGCAATTTTTTAGCCCTCCAGGGCTTTAGAGATAGGCAGAGATTTGGGCTGTCGGATAACATTTCGCTGGGCCAGTTGCCTTAATAAAACCAGGGCATCTGCCAGCTCTGGAGCCAGGCAGCAAAACTCCCCACCCAAAAGTCCTGTGCAAGATGACAGCAGGCATCCCTTTCCTCCGAGGGAGAGCACGTAGGAGATCACACCAGCCCCTCCCCGTCGCATCCCAGCGGGGGCCATGTCTCTGTTTCACGCCCCGCTGCAGGAAGGAGAATCCCTTCATTTCCTTCGGACACTTATCCTCTAAGGATCTTGATCCCGGGGGCGAGCGACACAAACACCCTTTAAATCCATCACAGCGGGCTTAGGGGAGGATTAGCCAATGCATCTACAGGCTTTACGTCGGCCTCTGGCTCTGGGTCGGAGCTGGTCCCAAAGCCCCACGTCCCACCCTGGTAGCCCCACGTCCCACCCTGGTAGCCCCATCCAGCTTCAAGCTTGAATTTCCCAAAGGAGATGCTTGCAAGCAGAAACAGAGCAAGCTTGGCTCTAACTCCCGTCCGGAGATCGTTGCATCCCAAGCAAGCCCAGAATGGCAATTCACTTCCAAAGGTGGCAATCATTTTTAATTGTAGAGCTGGTCTGGTGCAGGTTGAGGATGTGGATGAGCATCATCTCCTGCCCTCTGCCTGCACCATGCCTGTGGCCGGGGAGGAGGGTTAGAGAGCCCTTCGCAGGGTGTTTGACCCTGGTATTGTCTGGGAGGGGAGAAACCCCCCTGCTCCCCTCCTTTGGGGGCTTCCCTACAGAGGAATTTGGATATTTTCCCGATGAAGATCTGACTTCTTCCTCTCATCCCAACCTGGCTGGCTGATGGGCATCATCTCCTTCTGTCATCCCCTTCGTCTTTGCAAGAAATTACCTGGATCGCTTTCCATTCTTGACACCTTCCCTCCTTAATTTGTCTCAGCGATGGTTTTTTTTTCCCTTAGCTTCACTTCTACCCGTGGTATCCCCTTGAACTCTTCCCATTTCCCATCCATGAGGGCTTTTCGATAGCTTTACTCCAGCGCAGGCAAGCTTGCATAATAGCTGTTGACACCATAACTTCATTTGAATCGATCTTGTTTGCTAATTAGCTGATTGCAGTAATTGGCATGAATTAGCTTGGGGGATTCTGCCTCCCTGGAGGTCGGCAGTGGCCAGCATGTCCCACCTAAGAGGTGGGAATTGCAGCAGTGAGATGGCTTCTGCTCCAGGGACACCTCTTACAGGTATCTCTGTGACTTGGGGAGATGCAGACGAGTTACAAGAGGGGAACCATAGTCTGGTACAGTGATTTTTAATTCCCAAAGTGCCCAAAAGGCACCAAAACTTCAAGCGTTTTCAGACTAGCTACTATAGAGCCTAAAATGGATTAAAGTGCCTGCTTACAGCATGAAGCGATGAGTGGATGTGACTCTCCGCTCTGCCTCAAAATGCAACTGGAGATCACTCAGATATTGGGTTAAACCAAATGAAGTCACTTTTCACAGAGGGCATAATTTCCTTGCAAATATTCACTGCCAAAAATCCATGGAAGACAAAATGCTGGTAGGTTGGTTGAGGAGAGACCAGGCAGTGGCATGGAGAGTGAGTGCCCCTTGATGGCATCAAACCCTTTCAGGGGTCCAAAGGTAATCTTGGGTGTGAGGTATCCCTGAAAATCTTTCTGGCAGGGGAGACAAGGGGAAGGATCAATGAGTTTCTCCTCTTCCTAGTCCTTTTTTTCTCTAAGTACCAGTGGCACCGGGAGGATGGAGGCTGGGAGGACTTCTGTGGAGCTCGGCTAGAAACACCCCTGTCCCAGCCCCTTGGCATCCAGTCAAGATCCATCACTTCGCCACTCCCCATCGTACGCTTTAATGATTAATCATATTCATTTTTTTAACCAGAATAACCGTGTCACTCCAAACCAAGGCACTTCACACGAGCATATTTCCATCTGTAAGGTTGCCTGGGTCATCTAATACAACCTGCCCCAAATGAAGTTGAATGAATCTGCAAGGTCCTATTTTGCATGATCCACCTATTTATATTGACAGCTTCCCACACTCCATCCCTCCAGCCCTGCATCAGTTTCTGCTGGGCTAAGCTGCATCACTCCAGCTCTTCTTTTTTCCCCTTTTCTTGAATATTGCCCTGCAATTATCATCTTTCCAGTCTTCTGGGACCAGAGAGAAACCCCAGGACTTCTTAGAAAGGATGAGTAGCAGACTACACCACTCCTTACCCTGCTTCTGTGGGACTCTTGGGAGCAAATCAATCTGAGCCCGCTGTTTAAAAATGTTTATCCCTAGGCCATGTCATTTAGTGTCTTCCTAGGTTACTAATGGACTAGAAAGCACTTCATTGCCCCTGTGCAATACGAGAACATAAGCCTGCTTTTGCCAAAGCCAGAAGAGAAATTATTGAGCGTTTCTGCCTTTTCTCTGTTGTTATCAGCAATTTTTTGATCTCCAGCTTGGGGACAGGGAATGCTGCTGCAGCTCAGTTATTCTGCTGCTCTTCATTTTGCAAAATCAAGTGAAAAGTGGCTTCATCCTTGTTGTCCGTGAACCTCCAGGAGAGATCAGATATGGTCAGTGCTCGGGAAGGGGATGCATTCATTGCAAACTGAATTGCAGAGTAAATGCCATAACTTTCTTGAACCAGAATACCAACAAGCTCTTGTTGGTAACCAATGTTGGTTCTTCTGCGTTTTGGGTGGAAAAAAGACAGCCTAAATGAAACTAGGGTCTCCAGGACACTTTGAGTCTCTGCCAGCACTGCCAAAAGGCCAGATTGTTAGCCAGACCTTTTACTTTTTATTTTAAGAGGGTGAAATTATTAGCTGGGCATCCACTGGCTGAATAAACACCATAAACAGGTTTCAACCACACATAACACCATCAGCCACCGTCAACGACCCCGGCTGCAGAATGCTGTCACCTTGCCATCTGTGTGGGTCAATTCTCTGAAATCACACAAGGGGTCTATAGGGAATCCCAGGGCTAAGTGTCACGGTCGCAGCAGATGCAACCCGTCTCTGCAGCCAGGTTTGCGGGTTGGCATCACCTGAGGCTCCCGTTACCCTCTGTAACCATCTCTGATGCATTCTGAGCACTTGGCAGGGGCAGAAAGTAGGCAGCGGGGGCTACTAAGGGAGATCCTGGGTTTGCACTATTTACCCGGTGGTTGAGTCTCCAAACACGCAAGAAGCAGCTGGACCCATCCATGAGGTCTCAGCAGCACAAGGGACACACTGGGACTTTGTGATGACTTGTATTTGTGGCAGCAGAGGGGTGAAGACCCCTGACAGCTCATAAAAGGACTGTGTCAGAACTGGCCAGGTATAAGCTAGCCAAGAGATGGATATCCCATTTTTACCGCTGCGGAGGAGTTTTGCTGGTGGAGCTGTCGTTGAACAGCTCTGCAAAGGATGAGTGGCATGCGTGGGGGTGGCTGGCTCATTTGATCTAAGGGAGGAGCTGGGTGAGGACACGGGACTCGTCAGAGAGAAACAGACCCAGGCAGAGAGCAACAGCAGTAGGAATCACAGAATCGATGAGGTTGGAAGAGACCTCTGGGATCGTCGACTCCAACCTTTGCCCTCACACCCCCATGTCAACCAGACCATGGCACTAAGTGTCACATCCAGTCTTTTCTTAAACCCCTCCAGGGATGGTGACTCCACCACCCCCCTGGGCAGCCCATTCCAATGCCTAAAAGCCAAAGATTTTCCTCTCCAAAGGTTTGCAAGGTTGGACGCAATGAAATTCCCTCCTCCCTCTCTTACCCAAAAAAGCCACATCCCAAGAGGTATTCAATGCCGCATTCAAATTAAGTGAAAACACGTCAGGGTCAAACCCTTTTAATGCAAGAAAGAAAACAAACTCAAAGACAGAAAGTTATTCTGAGGAGGGTAGGGGAGGGAAGTGGCTCCCAAAATATCAGTGACAACCCTTCCTTTAACGCCAGCTGCAGCTGTGGGTTGGGTGTCTCTACAGCAGTGGGACCTAGCAGGGCAGGAGATGTAAGTGCACCCTTCTGCACCTTTCTCTTGATGGAAGAGGGCCCCAGTGATCAAACTGCAGAGCTTTTGGCAGGTGCATTAGGACCATGAGGATTTGGGTGCTGGAGAGGGAACATCTCCTGGTGGGAAAGGCTGAGCAGGACAGGATGGGCTCCTGAAGGGACAAGGGAGTTGGCTGACACCAAAGCTCACCAAACTGTTTGCATCTGGCTTAAATACCATTAAATACAACAGGGACCCCCTCCTCTACTCTATCTCCTGTGGTCACCACCTCTCTGGCCAACAGGACCCCTCAGCTGTGTGTGCTTCTGGGATCTCCTGGTGGGTTTCAGAGGCTGCATTGCCCCTGGCTGTGATCCCAGCTGGATGGCCGGAGGCAGCTAGATGGACTCCTGGTCCCTGCATCTCCAAAATAATTGGGGTTATGTCTTTCCTGCATTTCTGCTCTTTGGCTGGAACCACTATGTGAGACTTTTCGAGAAGGGGCCTTTGAGCCATTCCTTTGTGGGGTTAAAGCTCTGGCACTCAGGAAGAGATGGGGGAGGACTGCAAGCTGGAAGAGGGAGTGGATTTCAAACCAGAGACAACTGAAATCCAGTTTGGTGGGAATGGACGCACGCAAGGTCCTACTTTCTGCTGGGCGTCTTATTGCAGTGGAGGGGGGCACCTGCGGGTACAGAAAACCCCACTGGTAGGGTTGAATTCCAAAAGGGACCCCAGCAAATCCCTAGAGAAGGAGAAGAGAGCAAGGGTGCTCAGCCCACCCTCCTTTCAAGCCCACCTCTGCTGGGATGCTGACATGTCTCCCCCAGTCCCTTTTATAATCATAGAATCATAGAATCATAGAATCATTATGGTTGGAAGAGACCTCAAAGATCATCAAGTCCAACCTTCTACCCAACGCCACCATGTTCACTAAACCATGTCTTGAAGCGCCACATCTAAACGTTTTCTGAACACCTCCAGGGATGGTGACTCCACCACCTCCCTGGGGAGCCCATTCCAATGCTGAATGGCTCTAACAGTGAAGAAGTTCTTCCTAATATCCAGCCTGAACCTCCTCTGGCACAACTTGAGACCGTTTCCTCTTGTCCTATTGCTAGTTACCGGGGAGAAGAGACCAACACCCACCTCGCTACACCCTCCTTTCAGGCAGTTGTAGAGGGCGATCAGGTCTCCCCTCAGCCTCCTTTTCTCCAGACTAGACAACCCCAGCTCCCCATAAGGCTTTTTCTCCAGGCCCTTCACCAGCTTTGTCACTCTTGGCATCATCTCCCACCCCACCACCCCTGCATGCTTGCAAGGAGAGGGCTGTCCCTCAGAGGATGACCAAGAGTTACTCTGGAGACAAATACATGAACTGTTTGGAGTAGTACAAAGAAAGGCCATTTCCCCACAGCCCATGACGTATCCCAGGAATTTGCGGTCTGTGACGGGTGAGTCAACATGAGCAGGAAAAGCCTGGCTATTTTTAAGACCATTGACATTTGGGGGTGTTTAACCCCTCTCCCTCCTCCCACAGCCGGCATCTCAGCAGTGCCTCGCTTGCGGTGCAGCCACCTCTGACCAGGAGTGAAGTCAAAGGCATAGCTCAACAGCCATCGTCAATGCAATGCTGACATCACCAATAATGGTTCTTCAGAGACAGTGCCAGACTAGAAGCAGGCAAAAAAGGACCCTTCCCAAGGCAAATAGGTGCCAACCTTACAGGCTGGTGCTTCCTAGGATGAAGAGATGAAGGAGGGAGGATCAAGGTAGCCAGGAAGATGCTCAGAGCTATGGAGACAAGGCAAGTAGCCATGCACAGATAATTTGTCCAAGCTCTGCCTATTTGCTTCTTCAATTTCTCGGAGGTCTGTCTGCATCAGGGTGATTCCCCTACTAGAAATGCACATCTACCAAGCTAAAAAGCTCCTCATCCAGTCATGGAGAGCTTTTCCAGAGCTTTCACTCCTCCTGGGACTAAAGGCCACTTGGCATCACGGCATAGCGTAGCCACCTTCATGTGGCCATGTCTTCCTCTGAAGCTCAGTGTCCCTGCGACATCTGCGCTGTCCTGCCTGCCGTCACTCCCGAGATGGTGTGCTGGTGACCCACCAGGTCCTGTATTTCTCGGCATCCCCTCTCTGGAAGTCAACACAGCCTGCTGATTCCTCCAGCTTATCTACCTGCTAGCGTGGCATCACAAGACTTGTCCAGCTTCCAGCTGGGCTCTGGGACAGCGTTGCCTCTGAGCCAAGCCTCTCCTTGTGCTCAAGCCCCAGGGCAACCACATTTTGGGTGGCCTGTGATCCACCACACTGTGTTGCACCTGCCCTTACCAGGGGATTCAGGTCCTTAGAATCTCCTCAGGGGACAAACTGCCTTTCCCCAGGGATGCTCTTCCTTCCCACAGCATGCTCAAAATGTCAGCCACCATCTCCCCTTCCCCATCATCCCACCTTCCTGCTAGAGATGAGTTTCTTGTCCTATCTTGCTCTCACATCTGCCCCATCTGCTGCTTTCCTCTCCAGAGCTACATCCCCTCCTTCCCGTCCTGCTCATACCCAGCCTGGCTGCCCTGGACCGAAACAAGAAAGCAAAGGTTTCCCCAACAGTCAAACATTTTTTCGTGGAGACTGCAGGCAGGATGGTCCTATTGAAAAATTCACACATTTGTAGTGTATAAACAATTAAGCCAGACAAGTGATGCAAATTTAGCTACCTTCATGACAGATAATCCATCCTCAGTTTAGAATATTTCCTGGTTTATTTTAGTTTAGCAAAATTTTAAGGTGTTTTGTGGTAGGTTGTTTTTTGGTTTTTTTAGCATCATGCACACAAGACCCTCTAGATTATGATCATTTGAGTTTTCCCAGATCTTTCTCCAGCCTGTTGCCTTCCTAGGACATGGAGGGGACACTTAGCGTTTTAGGGATGAACAACAGGGAAAATCAATACGAACAATGGGCAAGGATAGATATGAAAGGGTCAGTTTGACAGTCTGTTTTATATTTCCTCAATACACTCCCAAATTTGACTTCTGTGCATTTTGCACTGGCTCGTGATGGATTTCTGGTCCATGAACTTGTCAGGTTTCCCCTTGAACCCAGGTGCCCACTGAGCATCAACTGCATCCTGCAGCAGGGAGCTCCCCAGGCGAGCTACCACTGCATAAGGAAGGGGTTTCTTCCTTTTCTTCCTAATTTCTTCCTTTACCTGCCTCCTGATGGTTTCTGGCTAAGTATTCCTCCTTTTCACGCTGAAAAGGAGACAGAGATTGATATCTGTGTGTCATTTGGCCATGGCTGTGGTCCTGCTCCCAACTGCAAGCTGTCTAAAGCACTGCCCCAAAGCCACCAACGCTCTTGTAAAGCTTCCTGGGTATGTCTGAGCAATTCATCAGCACAGGCTCGTTTAAAAACCTACAGAGGAAAAACGCTGAAAATACTTCTGGTATTTGTACAGGCAGATCCCGTGGCAGTCCCTGTCAGCAGCACAGGTGAGACAAATGGCGTGGGATTGCTCACATCCCAGACAAATTAATAAAGATGCTGTGCTGGGATGAATTCTGCCCCAAATATATGAAGTGCAAGCTTGTAACCTGTGCCAAGCTCCTCTGAAGCTTGTTTCGCAAGTGTTTCCCATTTTACATGCTTGTCTGAGGCATCCTGCTGCCCTGAGCTCAAGGTAGGGCTGAGAAAAAGTAGAGGGGTGGTGAGACCAGGCAGCGGTTCAACCCCAGGCAGCCGCCTTCTCCCTTTGCACATCTTTGACTCGTACCAGCACAAAGCACCGGGAGCCTTTGCTTGGCTTTAGGCCATAGATGCTGGGCCGATTTGGGTTGGATGGACAGCACAAAGCACGGCGGTGGGAGCTAGGGTGGAGGTGTGAGGCTTGGTCACCAAGGTCTTCTCCCCATGCAATTGGGGCTGGATGGACCCTGGATGGATCCTTGGCCTGATGCAGGGTGTATCAGTTATTTGCTTAGTGCAAGGCGGTCGTGGCGAGCTGAGCAACGCATGCAAACCTGCTGGAACGAGGGTAAAGGAATGCTCTGAAGGGCTGGTGTGTGGTCCATGCTCAGCAAGGAGGAGAGAGGAGAGGATAAGCACTGAGCTACGTGGACACGGGCTGGGAACTGAAGATCACCTCATCCACTTCTCCACGTCTCCCTCCCAACCCCAAAACTGCAAGTCAAGCAAGTTGTTGCTTAAGTCTTTTCTCATCTGTAAGGCTTGGACCAGGAGAGAAGAAAAGCCTAAATGTGCCAAATACATTCCTGGGAAGAAATGCACCGCAGGGTTACAGTCAGGATCTGTCTGAGGATGAAGAGGCCAGAGGGGTGGATGGCTTCTGCGGACAGAGCTGGATGTCCCCATGCGTGGAAGGAGAGGTGTCTTGCTGTGACTTCGTGGAGCCGACTGCAGCCAGGAGTGCAGTGTCCAACCTCATCCTTTGCCAGCTCTGGAGCCAGCACTGCTACGGGGTCATTTTCATCTCCACCTAACACATACCACAAGTCTGCTTAAAACCAGTATCTAGGAGCTTCTCCCTGGCCTTGCTTTATTCTTTCAAGACTTCTGGTCACAAAATCCCACAAAAGATAGAATGGGATTCCAAAGGATACAGAGAAAGGGAATGGGAGTGGGGTTTTACAGAGAACAACTATCTAGGCCAGAAATTTCCAGCCTGGGAAAGAAATGACTGAGAAGAAGGTCCATATATAAGGGTCTATAAAATCGTCACTTTCAGGGGGAATAATTCTCATAATGGAAGAACAAGGGGTCTCAAATCATCATCTAGAAGTCATTTGCTCTTTGCATTCACCTTCAGGTAGCCTTGTCATTGGCATGACCTTGAGAGAGGCTGGGGTCTGCTTTAGGACACACTTGCCCCAACAGCCCCAGGGCAAAACAGGCTGAAACTCCTCTTGCTTGCGACCTCTGCCTGGCTCCCTAAAGATGCTCCCTGTGATGTTGAAGTATGTCGGTGCCCAGAGCACGCTTGGCTTCACTTGTGGTGGAAACACCACCTAGACAGAGGTTAAATGTCTCTCCTAAAATGTGCTTGAAGCTTGGGGACCAGGAGAAGGCGTGAGCTGCGCATGGGACATGGACAATTACACACCTCGCTGCTCCGAGAGATGCAGATAGGATGGGGAGAGCAGATAAGCTTGACCCGAGCATCTGCCTCTGAAGGATTTGCAGCTCTGGAGGAGATGCTCATTGGGTTTGGGCTAGAGATGAGGGAGGGGGGCCATGATGTAAATGAAAATCCAGTGTTCAAGCTCCACCCAAAAGACATGTATGGGTGTCGAGGGCATCGCTGAGTTTGGAGAAGGCGTCTTGCTGTCTGATGTGGAGGCACCAGCAGAGGCAGAGGCATTTGGGACTTGATCCTGGCCATGAGGAGCTTTGCAGTGCCTGGGTGAGACCTCCCTACTCCAGCACAAGCCCAAAATGAATGTGGTGACCATCTCCTCCCGGTCCTCATGGGTTGTTTCCCACTGATCTGGCACTAACTGGTTATCAGCAACCAAAAGGAGCTTGAAGTCCAAGAGCAGGTTAAGGAAGAAAACCAGCTTTTTGTGTGGAATGGGAGACTGTTTCACCAGGAGAGGTGCAGGGACATGCATATGGGAGGACAGGGTGGGCAGGACGTCAGCTATGATGGGAATAGGATGGGAATGGGTTAGGAGGAACATGGGAGGGTCTGGCATGGCTTCTGCAAGAGGAGCAAGCTGGGACTCTTCAGCCTGGAAAAATGGTGGCTAATGAGAGCTACGAAAGCAGTGGAGGCCAGAGCAGAAATATTAGATGTGCTTGCCCTGCTCTTTCTGCTTTGCCTTAGGCTTTTGGCCACCACTGGGAGACAGGATCTGGCCTTGGTAGGTGTTAACCTGACCTGGTAGATCTGCTCTCCTCTCTTGGTTGATGGTGAGGAAGGGATCAAATGGGTATGGTCAGCTTAGACCAGATTAGCTGGGTCCAAGTCCTTGGCTATACCTCCTCGTTCTCTCTACAGCATGAACTGAGAATCGCTGTTCCCCTTTGAGAACACCCAGGAGCTTGTTTTCTCCTCTGCAAATCATTTACAAAATTGCTTTCCCTTTCTCCCCGCTCCCACACCATCATTCTCCACCTGTCTCTCCTTTCCACTCAGAAAGACGTGCCCATCGCTTTGCAGTTGCGGTATCATTCCCCACCTTCTCCTTGTGACACTGATGCTGGGGGGAAAATAATTTCTGAAGAAGTGGGGTTTTTTTAATGGTTCCCCAGGAGCACTGGGGTGGAAGCAGTACCCTGGGAGCCCAACACCGCTTTCCTCTTGGTAGCAGAAGCGGTGTTGGCAGTCCCGAGGTGGAGCATCTCAAGGACTGTTTGCTTAGCAGGTTATCTACACGCTTCATTTACCCCTGCCCTCATAAAACCATTTGAAGCTTTTTCTCACGGTTGTAACCAAACGCTGCTTTGGCAGCAAGCAAAGTGAAAACCAGACGTAAGCAGGGTTAGGGCAGGAGGGCAACGCAAGCAGGTTTTTCTCCCTGGAGGTGCAGGCACAAAACACAATACAATGCCACGTTACGGGGTACTCCATCGTTCCATAAGCTGCTTTGCAAAGCTCAGGTGAGCAATAAAAGGCATGAAAACCTGTAATGGGAGGGAGGAAAATTTTCCAGTAAGGATAGGGCCATTGCCTGTCAGATTTTGACAGGTGATGGCCATCCTCCGGCTGAGAGGGGTAGTGGAGGAAGGGTTTGTATCAGTCGTGGGGTGTTGTAGGAAAAGCACGAGAGGACACCAGGGCATTGCAAGAAGGTTTGGGCTGGAGACAAGTCAGCAGAGATAGAGACATCATGGATTATTTTTTGTGTGTGCTGTCTGACACTATCAGTTTTCCTTTCTTGGAAAGACCATTTCTGATCGCTGACACCAGAGGTCCTGCAGCCCCTGAGAGTGATTGTCAACAGCAGCAGAAAGGTCTTCCTTCGGGGCAGGTCTCCCCTCGCGTCCGCTAGGTTGTTTATTTAGCCATCACAGGGCTCCATCAGATCTGGCCCTAATTACAGCTCTGTTGAGCTCTGTAGTCCTCCTCTTTCTCCAACTTCCAGTTCTCTCTATCTTCTAGGTGGAAAAATGCAAAACAGAGAAACAGGGAGGACTTGTCACCGCTCTCTATGAGTCCAGGACAGAGAGGACATTTTTCCACCTGAGGATGGTTAATCCAAGCTGCACACATGCACTCTCACACCCACAACACAACCAGAAATATTTTCTCATCAAGTCCTTGGGATATTGATGCTCGCTCCCATGCTCCTGGCTGTGCACAGCCCCACTTTCCGGCAATGCACCAGCTTGATGGGGTGTCCAAGGCACCACTTTTCCAAGGTTAGGAAGCCGTCCAGATGAGATGTCCCCAGGCAAAACAGACACGTGGTAAACGTGGTATTAGCGGTGCATGGCGTGGGATGAAGGGGAGGTAAGGAAATGGTGTCCGTGCTTAGCCAAGTGATGCTGGTCCATCAGAGCCCTGAAAGATGATGTCAGGTTAGAGATACATGCCGTGTAGCTGGAGGAGCTTCTTTGGGGGAGATTTGGATATATCTTCTCACCATTGCATTCGCAGCAGACCTGCTGGCACTTTCCAGTGCTCTCAGGCTATTGATGAGCAAATAGAAAATGAGGAGGAAACCAAAACTATGCTTCATTCATCTTCCACCCCTGCCCCAAGGGTTGTTGCCCTGTCCTTTGTGCTGCCAGACCCTGTGAAAGGGCAGCTGCCCTCAGAGAGCGGAGCCTTGTCCCCTGGCCTTCTCCAGCTCCACAAGCAAGAGAGAGCAGGTGAAAAGCCCTCCATCAAACTAAGTCGTTTGCAACCTCTGCATCCATTTCAAAGTATCATTTTCCTTTTGCGGCGGATCTGGAGGGATGAGAGAAATATTCAAATCTGCTTCTGAAGTCCAAAGCTAGGCGAGAAAAAGAGTTTGTTTAATATGATGGAGAGCAGAGAGTCCAGAAACCTATGAGAGTAACACCTCCCTGCAAATCAGGTCATTTATTTAGCAAGTGAAAAATGGCTTCCCAAGGTTCAGAGCACTAGGGTAGAAATCAAAGAGCATTTGAAGGAGGAGGGAAAGCCAAGCCCTGGCTTTGCCATTCCTGCCCTCCTGCTGGATCCCTGCCAGCCCAGCAGGCACCAAGGGAGACCACAAAAATATTTCATTCTTTACGCACCACTTCAAAACCTCAGACCTACGCTTTCCATGGGCACTTGGGTCAGCTGCCACACTAAACTCCAAATATTTTCCTAGCTGGCAAATAAAAACACGTAAACACGTAGACACGTATATCTGTGTCTAGCTCTACAGCCAATGCATATGAAATGATAAAGTCCCTGGCACATATCTTGCAAGAGCTAATTATAGGATTTGGAAGCTAACGTGATAATATTTTCTTTAGATGTGTGGTGCAGATGTAATTACTTCTCCGGAGATGCCAGCCGCAGATGACGCAAGATGCCCTTATGTAATCAGCTTTTATTATGCAGTTATGGAAATTTTCCCTCTCTGGCCCATCCCCTACTTTCCCCTCAACTCCTTTTTTTCATTTTTCACCCTAAACTCTCTATGGCTTATTCAGAAGGTGATGGGGTGAGGTCAGTAGGCCAACTGGACAACAAGCAGAAGGGCAGGTTTGTAGAAAGCCTGTTCCTGAGTTTCCCCAAACGCCTTCTCAATGAAGGAGCAAAAGGAGTTAATGGCTTTGTATCTGCTGCGTTGGCTTCAGCAGGGCTGGGAAAAGGCCCCTGTTCACGTTTCGGTCTGATAGACTGCAAGGGGGTCACGTTGGAGCCAGGTCTCCCCCCAGCCCTGGCATCTACTGTGGCTTGGACGTCAGCGGGCTCAGGGCAGCCATCTGCTCCATCCAACACGCTGTGGAGGAGCACCTGCACCGAAAGCCCGCTGCCCCCTCCCCAAGAAGGGGCTGGGGGATGCCGAGGCTGCAAGTGAACCGCAGGAGAAAGTCAGTTTGTCATTGCAAGGATGAAGACTCAGTGGGAGACAAATGCTTCAGTTACTCCAAAGGTTGCTCCAGGGGGCACGAAGATCTCCCAGGTGACCCACAAAGTCACTTCTGTCAGGGTTCAATCACAACGTGATCGCAAGTCTCCAGCCAAAAATGCCTCCAGACCAGAGTGATTTTTGCCTGTGGATCCTTTCTAAGGTTTTCAGTTTTGTTGCCTCAAATTCTCTCTGTCCCACTGCCTTTCTCCTGTGGCTGGACAGGCAATAGAGGTCAGAGACATGGGTGCCTCCAGGACATAGGCTTCCTCCACCACCAGTGCTGGTCAAAGGGGACACAGTCCCCTGACATGACCAGTAAACACTGCATTGACTGCAAATATTCAGGAGAAAAGGTTGATAAACATCCTGGAGTCACCACCTCCTACCTGCAGCACGTATTACAGCTGTGCACATTTCTGCTCCTGCCCTCTTCCATCTGTCTTGCCTGGGCCCTTTCTTGCTGTATTTTAGGACTGATACATGATAGGGAACGGTGAATTCTAGCTCTGGGCCATCCTGCCACCAGTTGAGGTTGCAAAACTGGGTCATGAAGACCTTTCCTTCTCATTTTCTCCGCACGGAGTTCATGGCTTGAGGAGGACTGGCCTGGAGATGAAGCAAGCCTGAATCCTTTGGTGGCTGGGAAGCAAACCCCAGGCAGAGTTTAGAGAGCTGAGAAAGGGGGAATGGGCCATGCATGGTCTAAAGAAAAGGAAATGAGAGAGCTGGTAGCTGGAGCAGGGAGCAGAAACAAAAAACACTGGTTCACCCACTGGGGGAACTTGTTTCCAGACATGGTCCAGTGCCAGCGACTGCAGAGGAATTTGTCTTCAGGGCAGGGAATACCCATGTTTCTCTGAGGACAAGGAAGACGTGGGCAAGACAATAGCTGGGGGATGTGTTTGTTGTACTCAGGTCGTTGTTTAACTGCAAACTGTAAGCTCCCACCAGATCCCGGGGCCATCAGAGCTGGTCATGGATTTAGATGACATTTCAGCCCACACCCACCTTCAGGCAACCAAATCCCTCCCTGTGGTCCCTGGACTGCCAGCTGGGTCCTTGTGGACAGGAAAGGGAGCGCAGACCTTGGGTCCTTACACAGAGAGGCTTGGTAGCCACCACAGAGGTGGTCCAGGCTTCCTGCTTGGTCTTCCACCACCCCTCCAGAAGTTCCTTCTTCCCAGGGCTTGAGGAATCTCTTGCTTCTGCTTTTGCTGAAGCCATTCAGCCACCTAGTCTTGCCCAGAAGAGAGGTTGGCAAGGATGGAGGTGGAGTAGGATGGGGCATCATGCACACACACAACTTACCCCTGCTGAGGATCTAGCCTAATGTTCCCCCCTTGTAATGCTGAAAAAAATCTTCCACACTGAACCAAGGGCTGTGTCGAATCCTTAATTCCCGATATAGAAAGAAATAGCACTTTCAAACAGGAGACCTGCAGACCTGGTGATTTCAGTGAAAATCTAGTCCTCCTGATTGCAATTTATTTTGCTCCCATTTCTTTCTACCAGACCTGGCCTGCTGCTTTGGGACTGTGAATGGGAGGTTTGCTTCCTTCATTCTGGATAACCATCCGAGGATGTTTAAGTAAGCTTCTACGGTCTAGAAATTAGTTGGGAAATGTGGTAATGCCTGGCTTTCTCAAGGAGTATTGGCCTGTTGGAGACCACATCGGCACTGGCACCATCGCTGCCTCTCCTGGGCTTGTTCAGCCAAGGTATGAAGGGAGAGCAGGGAAAAAGGACAACGCTGCTTACCCACACACTTTTTTTTCAACTCACAAATTTTAGATTAAAGTCTCGGCTAACATTAATGCTGTTCAAGCGCCTGTGAGAGAAACAGGTTCCCTCCTCCCCCATGGAGGCTGTGTGGTTTGAGGGGCTGGTGAACAAGACCCCGCTCCACTCCTTCCTCTCATTAGCTGCAGGAAGGAAGGTGGTCATTTCACGTGCATTTCTTCAGTTACGATGAGCAGGCACAGGACAGGAGTGTCATGGGGTTAGGACTAGCTTTTACAGAGCATCACATCTTCCCCTCATGCAGCTCAGACCTGACCTACATAGCGTGGCCAAGCCACCATGCCGGAGCATCCCAGCACACACGTCGGGCTTTCAGCACCCGCAGCCAGAGATGCAGGAGCATCCTCTGATTTACGGGAAGATCTGGGCGATGCACCAGGCTGCGGCTTGCCAGAGCTGCAGAGGCTTTGTCTGTCCTGTGTCAATACAGGAGGAGACAGCTT
>NW_009618051.1:26886-33709 GCF_000690535.1 Cariama cristata | reverse complement strand
AATGTTTTTGCCAGAATAGGAAACCATCCCGCTGGATGACATAAACCAGTCTTTTGGCTTGTTCATGTTGCCTCAAGCTGATCAGGCAGATGTTGTCGTGGATTGGAGATAGAAAGTGTCCCCCATTGCAGCAGCTGGCATCAACCCAGCATTGCAGCAACTGGCATCAGCCCAGCTTTGCAGTGCCACCCCAGCCTCGGGCCCCCCCGCCAGTCCCCTGCGGCAGCTTGGAGAAGTCTTCTCCCATCCACAGCTCTGTGTGGGTATGAAGGGGCATCATAAGGGCTCAAATCATTCCACTTAACAAGCAGGAACAACCTCTCTCAGCATTTTAACTTCCAGACCAGTGCAACAGTGGGATTTCACTGTGCAAGTACAGGTGCACATGAACCTCCAGGTACAGAGCCAGGCTTTTGCATCACGTAAGCAGTTAACAGTTTCTTCTTGCGTAAATAAATACTGGGTGTTCACGTGACGTTTTTCCTGGGAATTCAGCCACAGAGCTTGCTCAGGTTGTGCAGCCTGGTGGTGATTTTATCAGCTTTCCTACCAATAAGGTTGAATTTTCCGGCATGGCACAGTCATACCCCCCTACCAGTAGCACGCTGCCCATTTGGCTATGGTCCCTATGATCCCTGTAGGACACCTACAAAAAATTAAACAAAGCAGCATCTCTCCACAAACATAGGGAAGTCCTTGGATGTTCGACACCCGTTGACTGTCACCAAAAGCAGGCTCAGGTCCTTCCTCTGAAGACTGGGCTGGAGATATCTGCTCTAACAACAGACACTAGGGAAAAGCTTCAAACAAAGTCTGATTCAGAGATACTGCAGGAGATCTTGTTTCAGCGTACAACCTGTTGGATGTTAAGCACTTACAAGTACGGTCAGTTCACAGTTGAGGTCTGAAGCTGGCTTTAAGTTGTGATGCTGGTTGGAAAGCTCTGGAGGTCTCCAGCCCAACTTCATGGTCCAAGCAGGTCTATCATCATCACTAGACCAAGTTGGCCTTGGCATTGCCCAGCCAAGGCACGAAGACATCCCAGGATGGAGACACCTCCACCTCACTCATGACCTGAAAGTATGTGCAATAGTCAGGGGACCCTCATTTAGGAGTTTTTTCTGCTCCTCAAGGCTTTGGAAATGACCTTCCCTGTAATTAAAGGAGTCTGGGTGGAGAGAGGAGGAAGGCTCTTGCTCACATCAGATTGCCTTGCACTGAGAAGTTGCTCCCCACAGCTTTTAAGGAAGAAATCCCAACACAAGGAGCTGGCATCTTTGCTCCCATTTCCGTCTCTACCTCCGCCTCACAGCATGTCCCAGCACATCAATGCTCTCTGCCTGCCGTTCCCAGGGGAAGTCCCTGCTCCTTCAGACCTCACAGCAGCTGACATTTTGCTCCTTCTCTGCAGCTGCAGTCCAGGAACCTCAAAGAGCTTTGGGATCTTGAGATGAAAGGGCTCCAAAAGAAGTGAAATCACCCTGCCAGGGGAGCTGCTCAGAGCATGTCACTTCTGCAAGAAAAAGAAAACAAAAGGATGTGGGGAACAAAGAGTTTGTTTTTTGGTAGAGTTTATTTTTCCTTTCCTCAAGAGGAAGAAAGCTTGGGGGGAAAAAAAAGAAAAACAAAACTAACAAAAAAAAAAAAAGAGGAGAATAAACCCAGTATTTTTATTTCTGAAAATTGAATTTTATTGTATTCAAGAGGAGAGGGCATTGTGAAAAAAAACAATTTCACTGGAAAAAAAGACCACATAAATAATTCTCAAACAGAAGAATTTTTCTGCAGAAGATAAAAACGCAACAGGAGTCTCCGAGGTCCCATTTGACAGCAGCCAGTCCAAGAGATCTATTGAACAGAGAAAGAGAATCTACTTCTTTCCTTTTTTCCTTTTTTATTTTTTTTCCAAAGCTACAGGTGCTTCTTTTGTTGTGGCTCCCACCCGAAGCTGCAAACCCCCATAACATTTACCTGCTCCACGCGGCTAAACACCTTGCAGCCTCAGGACTTGGAGATCCATCACCTTCTTGGCACGGGCATCGTGGTGATGAACAACTTCAGCCCGGTGGGCAAAGGGAGGTTTGGAGAGGAGCTGCTCCGGTGTGAGCTGTTGGAGCTGGGAAAGTCAGGGCCAACCTTCTGCCCACCGAGGGAAGGGATGTGTATGAAATGGGGGAGCTGGTGGTGCCCTCCCCGAGATGGGGGAGACTTCGATGTCTGGGGGTGCTGCCTGGGGGCTGCTGTGTTTCTCTTGGCTGTCTGGGGACAAAGACTGGCATTGCTGCCATGGCCTCACAGATGAAACCGGAGTGGGATGTGTTGCATTTTGCCGGAGAGAGGGCTGATCCCAAGCCATCTACCCCAGCTCAAGAGGGAAAACCGTAATTTCTCACTCAAAAGGATTAAACTGGGAGCGGTGGATGCTGTGCATGCCCTCAACGTGAGCCATGTGCAACGACAGCCTTCTCTGCTGTTGAACTGAGGGAGAAAGGGGCAAGGATGTAACTGGCTTCAAGAATCCTTTGAGGGATGTAGTTTTGGGTGCAGGTGGAGACTCAGAGCCTCATCCCCCAGGCAGAAGGAGGCCAATCCATCGTGGCTGGGTAGGGAAGGCTTTTTAGGTGGGTAACCCCTAACCCTGTAATACCAGACTGGAGGTCACCTTGTTTGATGGGCTTTGTAGAGCACTCGCTGTATTTGAGTCTGAGTTCAGACTCCAGCTCCCAACTGGTTTCTGCTTCCCACCTGTGGCTCCACACAGCTCGAGGTTCCAGACTACCCCCAAAATGGGTGAGCTGGACCTCATGCTCTCAGCCAGACTTTCCAGGTCCCCTTCACCCGGACAGCCCTTTCATGAGGCTCCGATTGATTCTGGCTGGCTGATGAGGGAGGAGAAAATATCTCCCGGAGTTTCGTCACCTCTGCTCCTGGGTGGTCCCAGCACAGGAGCACCTGAATAGCGACCGAGCTGAGGATTACGGCAACTTTCGACTCAACTCAGGGTGCTACATGGGAGAGGGGTTGGGCAGGGGTTGAGAGAGGAGCTACCTGTCCCATCAAAAGGGTATCGAAGACCTCCTGGAAAGAAAATCTCTTGCAAGTTGTGTTGATAATGATGCTCTTGTCTAATTTAAATGGCAATTAAGAACCCATTGTTAGACCCATGGTTCTCCAGCCAGACTCTGCCATGGTGGGGAACAGTGACCACCATCTGGAGGCACCACAGGTGATTGGGTCTGGGTGCACCGGTCGACCATGACTGCCCAAAAAGGGCAGCACAGAGATGGATAAAACCCCCCAAAGAGATGAGACCAAGTCTTGGTGGTTCTGTCCCATGGAGACAGGGAAACATGATGGCCTGGTGGCAGCTGGCTGTGCATAATGGGGTGCTGGCAGTGAACTCGGGGGTCTCTGTTGGCTCTCAGAGGTGGTGGAGGGGCTTTGGTGGAGGTGAGCGTGGTGGGTAGAGAGGTTTATGTCTTAGCAACCGGAGAGCTGGGTTAGAAATGGGAGTTCAGGGTTCAAAAGTTTATGACTTGCCTCAGAGCACCAGGAGCACAGGTTATCCTGGAGTTCCCAGCATTCTCCAAAGCCTCTTCCATCATGATTTATTCATCTGTGGGAAGCGCTAAGACATAACACAACTCCCAAAGGAAGCCTTAACCAGCTGTAATGTCAGGAAACTGCCTGTCTCCTGCAAGCTCTGCTGAGCCCAGTACGCTGCAGCTCCATGCCGTGCAGCCAAGGGCTCCCTTGCTTGGGCAGCTTCACCAAATCCCACCAGTGGGAAGGGTCCATGTCCTGATGAAGCTCCTGGGTCAGCTCTGGTTACTCCTGGGATGGAAAGGGCTGGCTATACGTGTGACTATTTCCAAGGTGCGTGCCATGCATCCTGCTGCTGGGAATCTCTTCCAGCAATGCATAAACCAGCCTGTTTCTTGGAAGTCTTTGCTTCTGAAGTTAAAGGGCAAAATTAAGAGCTTGAGTCCCCGCAGGAATCCATTTTGGTATAATTTGTACCTTCCCCATGCACCCCAGCAGTACATTTTGCTGTAGTTTAAATGCATGCATAACCCATATTGGATTATTGTCAGCATTATTGCTATTTTACTGTGCTTGCTGCTATTAGCCCATTGATGACGATGCTATGTTTGCAAGGCTGCGACCAGCAACTCCTTTGATACGCAGACATCCCGCCAATAGAAAATTCACTTGAGCAAATAAGTCTAAATTAGTGGCAGCTTTGTGTAGCTTTATTTCCCTCGTTGCACTCCCTTCACGATGGCAAATAATCCAATATAAGTGCTGAGGCCGGCCGGTCCCCGATGGGAAGCCTGATTGCTCTTCTGCGACAGCACTGGCTGCCAAGGAGGGAGGAGAAGGAGCTCTGGACCATCCTGTATCACCAGGGCTTGGCTCTGAAGGCAAAGAAATGATGGAAAAGGAGGGAAGGCAGGATCCAGGTCCAGCTTCTGGGGTGATGGGCGTCATCCCATTTGTCTGAACGGGCTGAAACCAGCCAGAAAATGCCAAAGTTAGGGGAGGACAAATGGACAGATGGACTATTTAATGGTCACTTCCTCATCTGCAATAACCAGGGGAGAAAATGACTGCGCCTTTCCATTTTGTCTGTGTGGAAACATGTTGATGGGTTACAGCAGGGTCAAATCCCTCTGTAACTTTGTTGTTGTTGTTGTCGTTTCATATGTGCATGACTTTCTTGGGGAGTTTGGGGTTGAGATGAATCAGTGTTGGCACATAAAGAAAATGTGGCCTTTCTGGGCGTCAAAGTGCCTCTCTTTGTGTGCTTTGGTGAGAATTAGGGTATCAATTAACCCAAAACACCTCGAAAAGTTGAGGTTGTTTAAAAGTTACCAGCTGAATTTGTGCTCTCTGCCCCTCTCTCCATGGTGAATGGGCTCTTGGCTCAGTCACACAGTGGGGAAGCATCCCCATCGCGATGGGAAAGTTGAGGAGAGGGGTCCCCTCCTGGGAAGACCCCAAAATAATTCTATTTGAATGAAAACAAGCCATTGGATCCCAAAATCCCCATTTGAAAAAAGCCAAGCTGTCAGACCTCAAACTCCTTATTTGAGCAAAACCAAGCTGCCAGACTACAGAATTCCCATTTGGAAAAAACCCATCTGTCGGACCCCCCAAATCTCCAAAGTCAAGCTATCAGACCCCAAAATCCCTGTTTGAGCAAAAACAGGCCATTGAACCCCCAAATCCCTATTTGAGCAAAACCAAGGCATTGGATCCCAAATTCCTCATTTGAGTAAAACCAGGCTCTTTCAGACCCCCAAATCCCCATTTGAGTAAAAAGAAGTTATAAAACCCCCAAATCCCCATTAGAGAAAAACCAAGCCATCAAACCCCAAAACTCCCTATTTGAATAAAAAAAAAAAAAAACAAATAGCTGTCAGACCCCCAAAATCCCCATTTGAGCAAAAACAAGCTATCACACCCCCAAATCCCTATTTGTGCAAAAACAAGCTGTCAGACCCCAAAATCCCCATTTGAAGAAAACCAGGGAGTCAGACCCTAAAATCCACCCGCTTATTTGAGCAAAACCGAGCAGTCGGACCCCAAAGTCCCCGTTTGAGGACGTGGGGCTCATCTCCACCTCGATGGGCAGAAAGAGTTAAGATCCCGTGGGCGCGGGCTGTCGGTGGCCAATCACACCGAGCAAAGTGCGGCCCTTGGCCCCAGCCCAGCAGCAGGTTGTTCTCTGCAGGTATTATTTTGTTGTGGCTTTTTTTTTCCCCTGGGGGTACCAAGCAGGGAGACGATGAACCTCAAGACCCGCAGAGGACAGGGAGCTGGAGGATGTACCCCTAGGCTGCCCAGGTAAATTCTGGTGGGTGCTGGCTTTTGGAGGGGTGATTTCCTTTCCTCTCCTTCCCCGTCTCGCTGGGTGTCTTTGTTTGAGCCCAGAAAGGGGCCAGGCAGGGGAATGAAAAGGTTTTCGGTGGATTAGTGTGGGGCTGAGCTGGTGGGACCTGCTGCAGGTGCTTTTTTGGGGTGGGATGTACCCCCTGGGCTGCATTCACATCGGTCGGAGCAAAGATGGGGTGCACGGAATTGGGGTTCTCAGGGTGGGGAGAGCTGTGATTTCCCCCCTCTACAAACTCATCCTGGATCCAGCTGGCATCCACCAGCACCAGGACCTTGCATCCCAATGGGTTTTTGGGGACCTCTCTGATTAGCCATGCTAACGCCGGTAGTGGGGACAAGCCCCCGTGGGGATAAGCCACCGTGGGGTTTGCTCCGAGCGCGGTATCCGGGGAGGAGCGAGCACTTCCCGGGCTGACTCTGCGCCCTTGAAATTCCTCAGGGAGAGTTAATGATAAATCATGCCCGGGTCAGTGGCGTGGGCGGTGGGTGGGGGCCGGTCATGGGTCCCCTCGTTGTCCTTCCTGCTGGGACGGAGGTTTGGGCATGGTCTGGGGACGGCAGAGAAAGGCAGGGGTTGTGGGGATGGCTGCCTGGCACCTCTCCGGGGGTGATGGCTTACCCCAAAGGGCAGGATCAGGCCTCCCCTTGGCAACACACAGGCCAGAGCAGGGGTTTAAATAGTGCGAGGGGGGGGCATCCGGTGACAAGGGGGGGTCCTCCTGCTCCCACCACAAGGCTTTTGGGGCCAAGGAGCGGGTCTTAGCAGGGGATCATATTGGGATGTGGGACCAGAGGAGGATGCTCAGGCAGATGCTGGGATGCCAGGCAAGGGATGCAGCTCCGCAGTGGGGACAGCAGCACCGTGCCCGCACGCTGCAATGGGCCAGGAGCTCCTCTGTACCCCCCCCACCCCCCGCAATCATCT
>NW_009618051.1:21089-26873 GCF_000690535.1 Cariama cristata | reverse complement strand
GCATCAGGCAGCACCACAGCCTCAACAGGCAGCAGCTCATCTCCAGCCACCTTGCAAGGAGGCAGCCCCTTAATAAGGGGAAACTGAGGCACGCAGGGCTGGGATGACTTCAAGTGGTCCAGTCTGTGGCATGGAATATCCCAGACCCTCAGTCCCGCAGCCAGCTCTGAGGCTGCTCCATCCAACTGTCCTTTCCCTATACCAAGTGAATTCAGGGAGTTTTCCTTGTGCCACCAAAGCCAGTGTTTTCCAGGCAGCGGCTGTCATCGGTGTTTCACTGGGGATGATGATCAACTCACAGCCAGTGCTGAGCATCTTCTGGGGGCAATCGCAAGGGTAGGTGGGCACGGATGAGACCGTGTCCAAACTCTTCCTGATGGACACATAGGATTTGGGTTGGCAGTTTGGGTTGAGCTTGAAAACATCCTGTCCCACTGGCACTCTCTGCTGCTTGGGATGATGGGGACAGACATGACCTGTAATGGAAAATTCCTCCTATTCTGCCCTGGATCCAAAGCCAGGGCTCTGATAGCAGCCTGAGGAAAGAGGGAAAAATTCCCCTGAGGATGAGGACTCTGCCAGTGACACAGCCCCATTGCCCCGGCCAGGGCAATGCCGGTAGGCAGCCCAAGGGCAACTTGCCAAAAACTCCATCCTCCATGGCAGGACAATTCATGGTGGAAGGGACCTCGGGGGGGTCTCCAGGTCACCTTGCTGCTCAAGGCAGGCTCGGCTATAAGGCCAGACCCTACTTGGTCCATTCAAGGCTTGAAAACCTCCAAGGATGGAGACTGCAAAACCTCCCTGGGACCCTGTACAAATCGCAGAGCATCATGTTACATTTCCACGTCACCCGTCAAGGTTTCTCTGGGGCTTTGCCCACCTCGCTGCAGCCTCCAGAGTAATTTTGATTTCTTTCCTTACTGGAACAGTTCGAGAGTGGTGTAGCCTGCAAGGTGCTTGGCCTTTTGTTCCACACCTTTGTCTGCTTTTTTGGATCCAGAAAATCTTGTGGATTAAAATTGGGAATACCGAGATGAGGAGCTGTGGTGAGATTGGGCTCGGGACAGGTGGAGCAGCTTGTTCTGGATGAGCAATAGTAAGGCCCAGATTGATTTATTAATTTTTTTTTTTGCTGTTGGTAACGGGTTTTCAGGTAGCTGCCGGGTTCTCCAAGCCTTGTGCTTGCAGAAGGATGCTCTGGGGCAGCAGCAGGGTCCACAAGCATGGACCCAGCACAAGCCTCTGGTGCTCTTCATCATCCTGACCATCATCGCTCCTCCTGGCGAGGAGCACGGCTGCAGCAGTAAAGTGCAGTGAACGCAGACGGGGACTCTTGTGTCACGGCATGTGACAGAGGCACAGCCCAGGTGTAGCACATACATGGTGGGGGTCTCCATTCCAGGAGCATCCCTAGGGAGCAGAGAGGGAAGGAGAACAAGCAGGAGGGCATGGAGTCAAGGCCATGTGCTCTGCAGCAGAGGTTTCGGCTATGCTTTGCCATGATTCCCCCTCCTGCCACTTCCTGGGGTATAGGGATGGGGAGGGGTGGCGGTGGAGCATGTCCCTTAAACGCAGCGACCAACGGAGGAGGAAAACCGATAGTGAACCGGGAGGATTAGCCAGGGAAGGTGGAGCAGACTGCACTATTCAGGCTTTGTCGGGGGAGAACAATGGGGCCTTTATTGAGGAAGGGAGGCGGCGGGTTGGCAGGCTGGCGGGGACAATTTGGTACACAGAGTGTCCCTTGGTCAGCTGGGGGGACAGGGCACTGGGATGGGACAGTTTGGTACCCAGTGTCCCCTAGCCAGCTGTGGGGGCAGGGAACTGCGATGTGGGATGGGACAGGTTGGTACCCAATGTGTCCCTTGATCAGCTGGAAGGACAGGGAAATGGGACGTGGGATGTGGAATGGGACAGGTTGGTACCCAGCATTCCCTTGTCCAGCCGAGGGGACAGGGAAATGGGACATGGGATGTGAGGTGGGACAGGTTGGTATCCAGCATGGCCCTTGGCCAACTAGGGGAAAATGGAACTGGGATGTGGGACATGGGATGCGACAGTCTGGTATCCAAAGTGTCCTTTGGCCAGCTGGGGGACAGGAAGCTGGGACAGGACAGTTTGGTACCCAGCATGTCCCTTGGCCAGGAGGTGGGACAAGGAACAGGGACATGGGACATGGGATGGGAGAGGTTGGTACTGAGCGTGTCCCTTAGCCATAGCTTGGGGTATGGGGAAACTGGGACATGGGAGATGGGCCAGAGGATGGGCCAGTTTGGTACCCAGCATATCCACGGGTGGTGGGACTTGTCCCCAGGTGTCACTACGAGCCCTACATATGCTGACCACATCAGGGCAGAGCTGACACGGATCTCCCTGCCACCCACACATGGGGTCTTGATCCACAGCAAATCCCCTCCCAAATCCTTCAGCAATGGGAATCGCGATGGGTGGTTTATGAGAGCGCATCAGGCTGATTCCGGGGACCCCGGGGACCCTCGCAGCAGAGAGTGAGGAGCATCCCATGCTGGGAACATCCCAGACCAAGGGCTGCCACCCACTCCAGACCTCAGCAGAGGGACCTCGGGGAAGGAGAAAGCCATCGTCCCGCGGGCTCCCCCTCGGAAGCGCAACGCGGGTTCTCCCAAAGAGCTGCCTGGGTCTTTTCATCTCATCTCTTTTGTTTCAGGCTTATTATGTAAATAGCTGATGCGCCCCCGTAATGAGAAAGTAGTTTCCCAGAATACAAAAGGCTGTAATTATCTCATTAGCAGGCGGAAAGGAAAAGGAAATGTTTCTAAGCCACTTGCTTTTATTTCCCATAGCAGCCTAAGAAAGCGCAGCCCCCGAAACGGGGACCTGCCTGTCCTGAATCCTAAAACCCCCACCCGATACTGCCACATTTGCAGGACAGAAAAGCAAAGCATAGTCCTCATGTCTCAGAAATAGCGTCATATCGGGGAGGGGGGGGTGCTGACAGCTTTTGACTGAGCCCAGTAATTCTGAGGATGCTGTGGGTCCCTATGCATACCCCGCCAGTTCTCTCCGCTGCTGGGACAGGAGGTGTCATTGGAAAGCGAGGGATCACAGAAGGACAGGATGGCTCCCATCTTCCCAAATTGGATGTTCCTTGGCAGGACTCCCAAGTCGAGATCGTAGGACAGAGCTTCAGGACGGATTTCCACAGTTGCATGCTCGCAACTGGATGGGACAGGAAATAGCCTTAGGACACATGGAGGTTTCTCCCAGGAGAAGGCATCTAAGATGGCTTCGGTGTTGCTTTGCTTTCTGAATTTACACCTTCTTTGCTATTAGCTAAACGCCCAATGCTGGGGGCAGAGCTACAGAGGTCCCTGCAAAGCCCACCCTGAGCTGCAGACAGGAGCTGGCCCTCTCCAAAATCCCTTTCTGGTGGTTTGCTCCTGCCCAAGCGTCCATTTTTCTACTCTGATCATGGCCCTGGGGTTCCAGCTGAGTCCTCAGTGAACTGGCTGGAAGCTACCAACGCAGCAGCGAACTGCTTGTCAGTTTGGGTTGACTTTCTGCTGGATTTGTGAGCTGGATCAGGTCACAGAGAGAGCTGATGAGCAGCAGATCTGGATGAGATCCCTCCTCCAGAAGGGATGCGATGGAAAGCTCCTTATGGGCCACAGTTCCTGCAGTTCCCCAGGGGATTTGCCTGGCTCCAGGGGAAAAACTGCAGGGGTCTCTCAAACCACAGGGTCTTGGGGAGAGAAAACAACTTTCCACTCATTTTTGCATGCAAAGCCAGCGCCAGAGCTTAAGTATCATGTAGCTCCTAATCAACACCTCCTTGCAAGCCCTGGGCAGAGACGCAGGACAGCCGAGCAGCATTGATGTGTCCTGCTGGAGAACAGCCCTAGCAAACCAGCCCTTCTTACCATTAACATTAGCATTAACAAAAGCAAATATCTAATGCCGCGAGGAGGACTGGTGCATTCACTACACGCCATCGCCCTGCTCATCAGAGCCCGGAGCCTCTTTCAAAACCTCCTCAAAACATAATGATGGGACTTCTTCAGCCTGCCTGGGTCTTACAGCACAGATTTGCAGTGACCTGGTCCAACAGTCCTCGACACCTCATGGTGCAATAGGGGCTGAGGCTCTAAGCACAGCTCAGCTGAGCCCTAGGAGATGCTGGGCAATGTCTTGCTGGAGTTTAAAGTCTGCCCTTGCAACTGAGCGTTTGTCCATCTCTTTGTAGCCCAGCAGCAATCATAAAGCCTTTTGCACAGATGGATGCAAGCTGTGCAGACATGCAGCAACCCCATGGCCAGAGAGGTATCTGAAGGTGCCTACAAGAACCCGGTACTCCTTGACCCTCCAACTTGCCTTCCCAAGTTTGCTTTTTGGCCCCAAATGGGAGGAAGAGCTCCCCATCGCAAAGCTCCCATTTCCTTCGGCAGGGATATATGGGAAAGGAAAGGTCCGTGTCCTAGGGAAGCAGAGGGAGTTCTTTGTCTGACATTGTCTGGCTTTTGGTTGTGGAAAAAGCTTGTGGTTGAAAAGCCTAAAAATTGCATGTTTTCACAGACAGGTTCAAGTGCTTTTGTGATGTATTTCAGTGGTGGAGGAAAATCTGGCAGTCACCAAGCCAGGATGTCTGAGTGGGGGAGAAAAAGTTGGAGGAGGTGCAGAAAAGAGCCACAAGAATTATTTGAGGGCTGGAAAAAATGCCTGTGAGAGACAGGAAAAGCTCATTCTGTTCCCCTCTTCAGACCGAGGCAATTTGAGAAGGGTGTAGAAGAAAAGGAGGTGCCGACACACTGGAGCCGGGTGGGAGGGGAGCGGTGATGTCCCTACCTCTTGAATCGAGGTGCACTCGGCCAGGTTTGGGTCATAAGGAGGTAACTCATGACGGCCCATGATGCACAGGAGGTAGGGCAGTTGCTGAATGGCCTTTTTGGAGGTCGTGCTGTGCACAGAGAGGCTGAGGGTTGTTTGCTCGGCCCGGAGAAGAAGAGGGATGTGACTGCAAGTTGCATCTGAAACTAACTGGTGGGCAGACAAAAACCTTCTCAGAGGTGCATGGTGGTACAACAAAGGCAAGCAGCGCATTTTGCAGGGCAAGATGGGAGCACTGAGAAGTGGGGCAGGTCCATCTGATCTTCTCCAGCACTGCAGTGGTCCTCCCCTGTGCCCATGTCCATCCTCCCCAGCCCAGACAGGGAGCAGGAGGTGGGCTTCCATCTCACCATCGGGGCTGGAGCTGCCTCTTGGGAACACAAGGTGTCCAAACCAACCCAAGAAACAACATTTGAGGTGCCAGTAGCTTTGCTGAGACCCAGACTCAACAGCTTCCACGGATATATTGGCTCAGCCTGATTGCAGGTCTTGGGTTTCAGTGCTGTTTTTTCTCCAGGGCTTGTTAATGCTTCTTTGAATGAAGGTGGTTTTGCTCCCTAGAGCTGTTTTTTCACTGCTAACCCATTACTGGCCTTCCTTTCCCTCGACATATATTTTTCTTTAAGAAGCTGAAACGATCATAGCAAATTATTTTTCACCCCTTTTACACCATTTTTAACCTGCTCCACCACCCGGGATGTGATGACTTTTCTTCTCCAGCCATACCAGCTCTCTGGCACTGCCGCCAACAAACTGGAGAGCAACCAGAGCCCTAAACACAGCACAGGTGTAGGTCCTACCCTCCCATCCCCCCAAAAAACGCATGTCTTCATTGTGTCGGTAATTGCATGCTCATTAAAACAGACGCAAACAAACCCGACTATTGAAAGTCATG
Organism: Cariama cristata; assembly: GCF_000690535.1. NCBI lineage: Eukaryota > Metazoa > Chordata > Aves > Cariamiformes > Cariamidae > Cariama > Cariama cristata. Next base: position 21,112 of record NW_009618051.1, on the reverse strand, counting down.
GGCACACCTGTTACTGTAATTGG
>NW_009618051.1:0-21058 GCF_000690535.1 Cariama cristata | reverse complement strand
AAAGTTGTGTGCCCCCCTTGTGTTGTATTGGGGGGGGGGGGGGGCGGGTGGAATTTTTGACCTTCAGATGCCTTTCCTGCCCATCCTGCCAGGACCACATGCCTAGGATGGCGCGTCTGCCAAGGCATTGCCTTGCTTTCAGGCTGTTTGCTGGAGCTCGCTCTGCCCGAGACCAGTGATTGATTTCCTTCTCGCATGGCACGGTGCCTAGGTATGTCTCCCAAAGGCCTTTGTTACTAGAGTGTTAACAATTAACCTACTCAGGCAGAAACAGAGCCAGGCCTTCATAATCTAGGCTTAGTTAACCATTCAGCTGCTTATCTGAAAGCAATTTTTCTTCTGCTTAACTGGAAGGCATTCGTTAACTCATTTGGGTAAAGCAAGTGTGAAGATGCAGGAGTTGTTCCACAGATTATTTTATTTACAACAGCACCTAGGGGTCCCCCGGAGCTGCAGGCATGGTAGGAGTAACATTGGTAAGAGGTGGCAGTGAAGACTTTACCTGCCACAGCTGTGGAAAAGGAAATTTCAGCCCAGATTTTCTGCATCAGGCATAAAAATATTTCTGTCTCCAAGGCAGGGCTGCTGGGGGAAAGGCCAAGGGGCCATCATGGTTGGATGGGATGGGGAGGTCATGCAACACGGAGATGATGGGGAGCTGCACTGTTGCGTGAAGTCCCGGTGTCCCCGGCCAGAGAGGAGGGTAGCTGTACCGATGAGACACGGCACCTTTCCTAGGTAAGGTGCTGGCGTGGAGATGCCTACCAGAAAGGGCGCTTTGAATCGATCCAGGCAGACAAAGAAACCCTTTTCAGTTTTTATTAACACAGGAATGCTGGGAAATGGGAAATTAGTTCGGCGTTTGATCTGGAAGGGTTCCCTTCTCCTTTGTGTCTGCAGAAAGTCCCTTCACTTGGGTTCCTGCCGTAACCACAGGGCTCTGGGGAACTGGGGCGAGGGCAGAGCGAGTGTTGGCTCTCAGAGATGGTGGCTGCTGTGATGGATGGATGGATGGACATATGTCACTCGGGAGCAATTTGGGTAGAGCTAGTCCTCCTCGGGAGGTGGGATGGACCCTGTATCTTCTTGAGAGCCTGGTGAGGATGAAGAGTGAGGTGGTCCTGGTGCATCCTCACCACTGCAGATGGGATGTAACATCTGGAAAGATAAAACATCTGGCAAGGGCAGTAGCTGGCAGGTTGCTTAAAACTCCTGCTTTGGCTTTCTGCCTGTCTGGAGCCTCCTCACCCCACCATGGGGCAGGGGAAGCTACTTTCACCCCTCTGCCGTGGCTCAGGGGTCTCTTCCAAGCCCAGTTGTGCTTGGAGGTGACTCCTCTTTCCTTCCAAAAAGGAAAGGACTTGGGAGTGAAACGCTGGTAAGGGTGAACCATTCAGCTTCCCTGAGCCCTCCGGTGTTAACGGACTGCCAGGCTCAGCATACCTGTTCCTCTCATTGGGAATCATCCATAAACCCAATTTTAGTTCGTGTTCCTGTGGGAGGGAGGCAGTTATGAGATTTAAGGTGGAGAAATATCCTGGGGAATTTTTTTAATCATGCATTCCTCCAAACCTGGAAGGAGAAAAAAATGACCCTCCAGCTCTGTTCCGGAGCGTGACCGCATTATTCCTTACCTCGCTGTGCTCAAAACTTGATTTCACAGTTCACCTGAGGAATGACCAAGGTAAAACCTGACTTGGAACTGCAGCTGGCCAGAAGATACAAAAGCAAGAGCTGTTGTTCTGGAAAAAATGGCCCTTTTTGGCAAACACAGCTGCACTGTCAGGGATCTGTTGGCACTTCTGGAATCTCCCTAATAACACATTAGTAATGCTGTCCGTATGCTCTGTTTATCAGATCCCGGGTTTACAGTAAACATAAGCTAATAACCATTTTTTTTTACAATATTTTCTTGGATGATTCCCAGTTAAAAGAAAAAAAAAAAAACATAGAAAAAGGTCCATTTTCAGAGTCTGTCCCTGTGGTGCAGCTTTGATCCCACATCTCGAGAAGGCAGCTGAAGCCTCCTTGGTTTTGTGTTGCTGGCACTGAATGGGAATGCCAGCTCAAAGTCCCGGAGGGATTGGGACATGGCCCTAAGCAGAAGCCTCCTTGATGTGGAAACTACCGCCTAGGAGCCAGGGGGTCCCCAAGGGCAGAGAAAGGCTGTGATATTCTGTTGGTGAAGACCACCGATGGACATGCCATGGGGCTGAGCCGCCACCTTCTTCTGCGGTGTTTTGGGACATTGCCACGACTCTGCCGAGGCTGTGGCTCTCAGCCAACTAAGGACATTTGTCTTCCCTAGCTCATACTGCTTGTTGTTGTGTTGGCTTTTTGGTTTTTTTTTCTGGAAGGATAAAACTTTCCGGTGACCTCATCCTGCCCACAGAAAGTCAATGTAAATGTGCAAATGTCACAGTGGAATTTACCTAGTGAGGAAAAGGTAACCTGGATTTCTCCTCTGCCAGCTGAATGAGGCTGGGGAGCACTGCATGGAGGCGATGCAGCCACTGCCTTTCCCTTGTCTGGAGCTGAGACCTTCCAGCACATCCCTCCCGTGGTGGCTGGTGTCCCACAAAAAATAGACACAGCTTCTAAGGATCCCAAAGTCACTGAAAGGCAGGTTATTCCTAAATTAGCAGAACAATGAGTCTTCCCTTGACTAATAAAATCCAAAGGTCTCGTGGGTTGAGTGTGGCTTCAGACGGGTGTTCTCCATCCCTCCTCATCACTCCATAGCCCAACCAAGTCTCCAGGTGCCCAGCAGGCACCTGGATTAATCTCTGGGCATCGTGCATTCACAAACTGTCTGTGGTGATGTTCTTTGGAAAATGCCTTTAGGGTGGAATGGGGTCGTGAGCCTTTGAGTCCTGCTCAGCACATTGGAGAGAGAGGTGTCCAAATGTCGCACACCAGATGCGTGACCAGACCTGGACACTTCTCTCTCCTCGTGGAGGTTTTGTTACTTATTACTGATAAACATTGACGTGTTTTGATTGTAGTGGGTCCCCACGCTGCACCGTGTGATGCTCGTGTGACATTCGTTTGCTGCTCGGTCTTTAGACCTCAACCAGTGAGTGACATGGAGACATCTCTGTTGGGAGACAAAGGTGCAAGCTGCGGGAAGGTCATTAGCAGTGACTACAAAATGTTCACCCACCACTCATCGCTTCATATTGCTGGTGGTTCAGTGGGGCAAGTCGCCTGGGGACCCTCCTTGGGTGGGGTGATGTACAAGGGGATGAAGAAGGTTACATCCCACCAGGCACGTCCTGCTCTGCCTCACAGCTGCCTTGTCTCCTGTCCATGACGGGGCACATCTCATGTGTCTCAGACCACGGAGGCTCCTTCACGCCTCAACAGGAGTTCAGCTGAGATGGTGGCTTTCACCAGAGCACCTCCTTAAACCACTTTTTCCCTCTGTGACCACCTCCGTACCCTGCTCTGCCCCAGAGGAGCTCTGCCAGCTTGCTGTAGGTATCAGCTCTGTGTCCTCTCCCTCCGGCACAGCAGTTTGCCACGTCTGTCCACCAGCCCCACAACACTCGGGACATATTTCGGTCAGGGCAGCTCTCTATAAGATCAGGATGCTGGAAAAAGGGAGGAGGCTACAGGCAGCACGCCTGGCAGAAGCCTCCAGAAATGCAATTTAATAAAAGCGAAATCGAGCAGCACAGACCCTGCTTTAACCTTTTTAATTATTTTTCCATTCCATTATTAGTGCAAATAGCAAGACCCCGTGAGACACCACATCGGAGCTGAGCTCTAGACCTAAGCTAGCTCTCCAGGGAAATAAACCCAGCTCTCCTGCTTTACTTGGGGTTGGCTGATTTAACATCCCTACCCCAAAAAGAGGGAAAACCCCACTGAAATGGGGATTTTCTCTGTCTCCCCTACCTGCTGGCCCGGCCTGAGCCCCCTCATCACTGAACCTCTCTCCAAAGGGCATCACTTCTGTTATCCCTCTTTTATCCAGGGGGAAACCTGCACCTCCCATTGCCCCTAAATGCTGCTTTGGTCTCCACGCTGCCAGGATGGTTTAGCCTGAGAAACCTGGAACTGGAGGCTCCTGGGACCAAAAAAAAAGGGTCCTTTCTGGTCCACGGGGACCAAGCCAATGAACTCAGTAGGGGTGGGTGGACACTGGTCAGTTAAATGCCCACAGCTGCCCATGGGCCACTGACCCTGCTCCTCCAGGCTTGGTTCAGCTGTGTCCAGTCTGAAGGTATCAGAGACATCTGCACAGACCGGCAGATATGAGGCAGGACTCCAGGGAGGCCTGAGCCTTTCTGGAGTGGCACTGGGAGGACATATAGACCACCCCAGGGGCCTGGACACTCGTGCACCGGTGACTGAATTGAGCTGTGAGAGTCGTTCCCCAAATACAGACCCCAGGATTCACTGCAATCACCCACCTTTGGCAATGCATCTTCTCCCTTCCCTCAGGTAATGAGATCCTTAGCTGGTACAGGCTCAAATTCTCCATTATTCATTAAGGCAACAAAAAAAAAATTTGTTGTGAGTCTTTTTATTTCCTTAAATACAATTTTACACCTTTGTGGGGCTGGTTGCATTACAGAGGATTGAGTTAACACCTCAGCAGAGGAAATGGGCATTGTGGGGAATGCAGTCACTCTCTGCAAGATCTCCATCTCCTGCTCCAGCTCAGTTCAACATGGAGCAGCTTCCCCAAAACTCATATTTCATGGGTACACCCATCAGGAAAAACCCATGGGTTTCTGTAACTAAAGAAATTCTGTTGAGAGAAATAAATCCATGTTGTTTTTTTTACCCCCATCCCAGTCCATGTTGGGGCATGACTGCAGAGGTTTTGTCACCCTTGGGGGGTAGTGGGAGAGGGCAGAGCGGATCCATCACTGCTGAGTCCAAGAGTGCAGAAACAGCTTGATTTTTCAGCTGGGACTTTCAGAAGGGACTTTCAAAGGGCCTGTTAGGAAGTTATAAATTGTCCCCATGTGAAACCTGTCTTAGCACCAGCAGCTCTGGACCTTGACTGCCTCAGCTGATAATACATTCAGCACCAATGCAACCATCAGTATTTGGAGAATTTCCCCAAAACACAGATAGGCCTGGGCATCTACGAAGCCAGACTGGAAATTGCAGGACTGGGGTTTGCGATGGTGATGGAGCTGAGGAAGAGCATTCAGACATGTGAGGACTGGTTTCAATGTCTTTGACCTGGTCAAAGACAACTTTTAACGCCATTATGTGCATGTTACCCACTTCCCATGGCTGAGTTTTGGCCCATACAAGGCACAGCCTAGGTAAGAATAAAATGGAGTAGGGGAACAAAGGTTTAAAAGAAAATTTAGGATGACACCTGGACAAAAGCATCTTTTTAAAAGTTCGAGTTCATGGGACAACACTTCCAAGGAAGAGATGGAAGATGTGTTGCTTAAGCCCTGTTGAATCACCCCTAAGGGACGTGCTGGAGGGAGCAACAGTGTATGAGCCTACAGATGGACCAGGGCTGGAAACCTTCCATCCCCATGGCCACACAAACTTGTTCAAACCTGGGAAAAGTGACAGAAATAATTCAAGTTTGGGAACTGCAAATGGTCATGTCCAATCAATGCTGCAGAGCTGTGCCCACCAAAACCCATGCAACCCTCGCTGCTGGGAGCACCAAGCCCTCAGACTGAGAGGCTTAAGAGCAGCTCTTTTGCATAGCAGTGAGTGGGTTTTGGGGGACCAGTGCACACTGCTCCTCCGAGGGGGCCTGGGGTTCACAGAGAGGAGGACAGCCCCATCATCCGCTCCATGCCATATACTGAGACAATACAGCTTCTGTCCTTGCATCACTCAGCCCAGAGATTTGCTCATCTCTGCATGATGCCGATCTGCAAAGGGTATGGTAGATAAAAGGCATCTCTTTAACAGCCCTTTCCTTTTCCTCCTTCTCCCAGTGCCACTGACCTGTGCCTCCACCTCACCTCTACGCTGCCATGGCCACGCTAGAGACGCTGCCCATTCTTAGTGACCCAACCTACCCCAGCCCGGAGAACTTCCACGGTTTTGCTCCCCGGCCATCCCAACCCATCCCCCAGAGCACCATGGGGAGTGTGGGCAGCGGAGTTGCCAATGACCAAGAGTTTGCCATGAAGAGTGTGGGGACCCGGACGCAGAGCAGTGGCCGGCAGATGGAGGGGTCTCGCAATGGGTACTCCACACGGGAGATCTCCAACCGCTACTCCGGCGAGGAGAAGACATACAAGTCGGAGAAGGTCTCCAATTCCCTCTACATCAACGGCGACCTGCGCAAGAGCGAGAAGGTGAAGATGGACATCTGTGGGAACGTGACCACCAACAATGAGAAGAACATGCCACCTCCTCCCCAATACCGAGAGTCCAGTAACCCACCAAAGATATTGCCAATCTCCGGCAAACTAGACCAGGTGAGAATCCCCACCTCCTGGAGCAGCTTGATGACCACAGCACATCTCTAAAAACACAGACCAGGAAGCCTTGGGCAACAGTGCAATCCTGATAGACAGTCTAATTCTTACCATGTAGATGGCATCATTTTTATGTACAGATAATATAATTCTTATTACTTTCAGGGGGAATGTTAGCTCTTGAGGAACCCAAGAGCACAACCACAAGTTTTCCACAGCTAAGTTTCCAGCTCATTTAAGCCTCTATTTAAGTCGCTGGCTGTTCTAACCTACCCAAGATGCTGTGCCTACTTCCCTAATTGATGGGGAGGGAGCTGGAGTCAGCTCTTGTTTCAGTAGGTCCAGCATCTGAGTCCCACTCATGTTTTGTGCCATTTATGGGCAATCTCCAACAGCCCACTGCCACCAAAAGTTGTTGCTTGAAAGCAGCTATGAGCATCGGTTCAAAATCCCGGTGCCCCTTGTGAGAGACAAGTTGACAAGGCTTGAACACTACCCCTGTAAGCATCATTGCCCATCCAAGCCCAGTCCTCCTGGCTCATATTGGCTTCAGGGAGCAAACATCTCCCAGGCGTGGAGGAGCAGAGCCCCAGATCCAGTGGTGTTTTATATAGTCTGCTGCTCTGCTCCATCCACTTCCATAAATTGTGTCCTGGGGACGCTGCCTTGTGCAGTATTATTTCTGCAGCGTTTGGTGGCCTTTTTTGCTGGGTTCTTAATCTACCAGCCCCTGTAGTCCATCTCAGTCCTACATGCCAGGTGCCAGGTTTTCGGTCTCCAACCTTGCCTGCTCATTTTGTTACTCCTGGAAGGCATTTTCAAAACATCTTGGCTAATACAAAGCGGCTTCCTCTGCATTAATTTTCACCTGAAACCCAACCTGCAGTAGAGGAGACTCAGTCTCATTTTGAGAAAAAATTTGTTTCTGTAGGTGCATTCACAGGGTGAGGAATGTGCAAGGTTTTAAAACCCTTTCTAAATCCTTTACTGCTGTGATCCATTCTCCCCCCAGCATTGCTTATGCCCGCAGAAAAAAACATTCAAATGAAGAGCAGCTTCAGCACGTTCGTTGCCTGGTGTCACTGCTGAGGTCACAGTCCCTACCTACTCTTGTCCGAGCCTAAGCAGGACATGATGTCCACACAGGGGAGAGATCACTGCCAACAGGAGGGAAACGTGATGCTCCTGGGGCAAAACAGCTGCTAATCCAAGGGTGCAATTCAGTTCTCAGCAAAAGGGTAATGCACCCTCAAGGCTAGAAGTCCTTCCAAATATAATCTGCCAAAATCAAAGAGTTGTTTTGATCAAGTCTGATAGGCAAGTGGGAGCCCTCCTTCTTGCAAAGAGCACTAATAGGACCTGAGGAGTATTCTAGGCAAATATCATGCAGATTTGGGGTGAGTCAAGATTTTTTTTTTCAGTTGGGGCAAGGGAAGACAAAGTGTTGCCCTACGAGTGACCACAGGTCCCTCATGTAAAATCCCAAATGGCCCAGGGTGTAATAAGGCTGAGAAATATGGAGCTAGCCCAAGATGTCGTAGCTCCATCAGGCTCATCCTGTGGCAATGTATCTCTTTTATGTGTTGTTACCAAGCCTCCTGCTATGTTTGATGCGTGGTCCTTTTTCCTTTTGCAGAGCAATGAGCCCTTAGTTAGACCCTCAGCCTTTAAACCAGTAGTTCCTAAAAACTTCCATTCCATGCAGAACCTCTGCCCGCCACAGAGCAACGGGGTGACAGAGAACAGAAAGAGCTTGAACCATGCCAACAGCAATAGCCCGTCCGCACCCAAAAGTGGACTCGACAAGAGCAGCCTTAACAGGACTACAAACCAAGTGGGGGGCCTTTCAGATTCAGGTCGTAACTCATTAACGAGCCTGCCCACGTACGGGACAGGCTACAGCCAGCACGTGGGTCCAATGAGCGCCTCCACAAGCCACATCAACCGCATCGGTACCACCTACGTGGACAAGAACATCGTGGGATACAATGGGATATCTACCTCAGACAGCGGGCGGTCTTCGAGCAAGAGCACCTCTTCGTTCAACAGACTGAACCATCTCAACGAAACGATGCCTTTCCATTCACCTTCAACGGATGACATCATCCAAGACCTGGAAGACCGGCTGTGGGAGAAGGAGCAGGAGGTCCTCCAGATGCGAAGGAACTTGGACAAAAGCGAGGCAGCCATCTTCCAAGTGTTTGAGGAGAAGCAGAAGATCTGGGAGAGGGAAATGGAGGACCTGAGGCAAAACTATGCTAACAAATTGCAGCAGGTATCCAAAAAGGCGCAGCGGGCTCAGCAGGCCTTGCAGCTCCAAATCTTCAAGCTTCAGCAAGAGAAAAAAAAACTCCAAGACGATATGGGACAACTCCTCCAGCAACGAGAGGAGCTAGAGAAGAAATTTGTAGCTTTCAAGAAGGAGCAGGCTGAGTTTCTCCCAAAGATTGAAGAGACTAAGTGGGAGGTAAGATCCTTGCTGTAGCAGACGTTGAGTGAGGTTTTCATTGAGGGCTCTGGTAACCCAAAGTACTCCCATTTGCCCTAAGCGGACCCCACAGACAATGGCTATGGGTTGGTGGCCTCCAGCTGACAGATGACACTTCAGTCACCTTCTTCATTTGTCTGAGCCCCAATCCTATAGTTTTCAATTAAACTAAAAAGAGAGTAATTTTCTGCACGCAACTCCTGTGCTGGTTAATAATTTGACTTCACAGTCTGGTCACTCCAACCTGTGACATTTGAATCCAGTTTCAGTGAACACAGATCTTGCCATACAGGTATTTGTGCCTACCAAAAATGGGTTTAAGTCTATTTTAATTAAATTCTTTTAACATCTGCGTTTGGGCAAACCTTGAAATCGCTTTTCAAATATTTGATTTTTTTTTACTTAAGATATAAAGCAAGTGAGCTAAGATTACGCCAATAGCCAAGTTTACCTCATGCTTTCCATTGTAACATGCTGTTTTCAGTTGTTATTAAGTTTATCTCTCTCAAAAGGCTGAAAGGCAAATTCCTCTTTCTAGTTCTCCTTTTGAGTCTTACATATTTTTCCCTACTGTTTCTATTTTTAGAACATTTTATCAAAGTCCGTTTGTATAGCCAGTGCTAACTTCTTTTTTTTTCAGCTTGATCATGTGAAGAATTTTAATCCTTCCATGAACTGGCTAGAAACTTTAAATTTATTAAGAGTGCAGAGGCAAAACAGAGCTCTAGAATCAAGAAGACCCTATTCTGCTAATCCTGATGGAAAGTCAATGAAGCTGGGATTAATTAGGCCCTGAAATGTGCTATTTGCAGATGTTCAGCAGAGCTTATTAGAGGCTTGCTGTAAAATCTCTGCAAGTTACATCCCAGAACAAGGAGGCTGCATTGTCCCACATGATTTGGCCAGCTGCTCTGACCAGGTCCTTTGTGTCTTCCAACAAGCTAGGTCTGGAATGTTCCCTGATTTTGCACCAGTAAAACTGTAGATAGCCTTGTGATTATTTGCTTCTGTGCTACAGTTCTGTTAGCAACAGCTAATGCAGTGATATCGATGTAAAGACAGGGATTCAGCCTGTGGATCAAGACACCTAAAATCTGTAGACACCACACTTGTTGACTCGTTGACTTGCTCGCCAGGCCCCATGGATTGCATTGGCTAGATCTCCACAGCACCCAAGTAGATGTCTAAATTTCAGTGGTTTCATCTGTAAGTTGATTCCTATCCAAGCTGTTCTTCATCATATATTTCTCTGTCTTTTGGGAAGAGCTAGCCCACGGAGAGCACTTTCAGTAAATTGTGCAGTTTTTTAGCTAGGAGGTAACTACATCACTCTAACTACAGCTAAACCAGCGTGATATGGTTCTGCATCTGCCGCAGACAAGCACTGGTGTGGATGGGGGCACTCACAGAATTAGGTCTGCATGGGCGAACCACCACGGCTGTCAGCTCCAGGGAAAGCTGCTACCAGTCGGTAGCAGTAGGAGACTGTGGGTATGTCTCCTAGGTCTTTAGTCATTTGTAGTAAGCACTAGACTGTCCTGATAGCTGAGCTTCAAGGTCTTGCTCAACATGATGCAGAGAAAGGTGGAGGTTGTAGTGAAGGCAATGGAGACGAGAGTTTGTCTGAGAAACAGTGACCCAACGGGACCGGAGCACCGCAGGAGGGAGGAAAGGCCAAGCATTTCATGTGTGACAAGAGATAGGAACTTCAGGAGGACAGGACACCCTGGTCTGGAGGTGGCTACCAAGTCTATTTTTAATTACGCCTATCCTCTCTGATCACTGATGGTTCCTTGGTGCCGCTCCCCAGCCCAGACTCCTGCCAGCATAGGTAGGGACTGTTTGTCTCTTCAGTCATCAAAAGTAAACAGATCACATCTACCAGTGCAGAGCCCCAAAATCCACGGAGTTCCTAGGAAAATGAGAGTTTGCTCATTTTTATGGTTCACTTCCAACACCCACAACTATTTGTGCAACTGTCACCTTTGGTGGCCTACGCAGGTGCAGAGGAGTGTCATATTGAGCGGTGACACTGACGTAATGCAAATACACCCCGCAGCATGGGTATTTCCAGTGGGCTTGTGTACCCTCTCATACGGGTGAGACTTGAGCCAGTCAGGATAAAACCCGACACTCCAGTGCCTGAGGACAGTGCATGGTAGTCCCATTTTAGCAAGGGGGGGTTGCAGCTCTCTCCTTGATCTTTGGTAGAGGGGTTGTCACTCTTCATGCCCTGCCCCAAAAGAATTACATAGCTCCCAGTCCCTGGACTGTCCCCAGTGAAGTGAACCCTAAAATTTAGTCAGCCGGGTTCTTTTGGAGTCTTTGGGAAGGAAAGCATCATAGGACAAGTAATATCTACTGTCTCTGCATCCTGTCCTACACTCCCAGTGCTCAGGGAGAGCCCTGGTGGTCTCTGGGTCTGAGATGTTTCTGTCTCAAGCTTCTTCAAGGTCCAGATCCCACAGAGGTCAGTGGGAAAACTCCTGCTGAGAGCTTGGAGTCAAGCACCACAAGCTTGTGGTTAGGTGAGTAAGATGAATGCAGAGAAGGAAGCATCGGTGTCCTCTCACCACTGGTGAGGACCACAGCACTTAGCTTAGCTGTTTGGTCAACTCCAGCTGGGAACAGCAGCAGGTCCTTGAGAGACAGGAAGAAACACCAAACCTCCCCCACAAAGACCTCTAGGTCTTTGGCATGGTCTGGGTCCTGGTGAAGGCTGGAACTCGGACCTTGCGCAGCATCGCTGCCTTTCTCCTCCATTACCTGAACCTCCTGCCAACACAAGGCCATGTAGATGTTTCACGGGCAGTGTGGGGGACAAGCAGCGGTGGTGGCTCCTTGCTGCCTTCCTCCTGCCTCACGGATGCTCTCTCCGCAGGTGTGCCAGAAGGCAGGTGAGATCTCCCTGCTCAAGCAGCAGCTGAAGGACTCCCAAGCAGATGTCTCCCAGAAGCTGAATGAGATCGTGGGACTGCGGACACAGCTCAAGGAAGGTAAGAACTTCCTACGCGAGAAGGAGGAGCAGATCCTCACCCTGAAGGACTCCTACAGCTCCAAGAGTGTCAACCTGGAGATTTGTGAGAGCGAGTTGCAGCGGAAGATGAGCGAGGTCCAGGTGCTGAGGGAAAAACTGAACCACTGTGAGCTGGAGGTCTCCGGCCTGAAGCGGACACTTGCTAGCATGGGACCTCCAGGACCTTTTGGTGGGGACCTTGGTGAGAAGCTGCGAGATCCGCTGGCCTGCGAGAGTGACGAAGCCAAGATGCAGCGGCAGAGCGAGGACAGTGTCAACACGCTGCGGAAGGAGGTGGAGCGGCTCCAGACGGAGCTGAAGCTGGAACGGCAGCAGCGGGAACAGCAGGTGATGGACTTCGAGGAGGAGCGGCGCACATGGCAAGAAGAGAAGGAGAAAGTCATCAAGTACCAGAAGCAACTGCAACTGAACTACGTGGAGATGTACCAGAAGAACCAGCTTCTGGAGCACAAGGTGAATGAGATGAACACAAAGGCCACCAGCCCCCCACACACCGAGGATAAAAAACCATGGACTCCCTCCAGACTCGAGCGAATAGAGTCCACCGAGATCTGAGGTGCGACCAAGACAATACAACGTGATTTTTTTATTACTGTGCATGTACTACCTACTCAAGCCAGTGATCTTCCGAAGGATAATACGCTACCATAGGAGCGGTGTGAGTCTGCTTGCACCAAGCTCCATCACCCTTACTCTATACTTCTGTGCTCTGTAGGTAAAATAACTGTGGATGTGCGTTGTTTTTCTATCAATAATGCGACATCTCTTTTGGTTTTTTTCCTAGTACAGCTGGTGAGGGTCAATTGGCTCTTTTGTAATCTGCCGTGACTGTTACTTCGCTAAAGGCTGCCAACCCCTCTCCTACAATTCACCCCTCTTCCGTTGGTTGTTTTGGAGGGTTGTATTTGGTTTCTTTGGTTTTCCAAGCGTTTACGTGCAGCAAAAAGTTCAAAGTGGCAGGTTTTTTTTCAGGGCATTTTTAGCCACATTGGCTAATGGAGCAAAGCTCCCAGGATCATGAGCAAACTCACCGTTCTGCATCAAGTATCCTGTCTAGACGGTGGTCTTAAGTGAAGTCAGTGAGAGGTTGGCCACTGATTTCAGTGAACCAGACATATCTCTACCAGATGACTCCCTCTTGCCAGCCCATGGCTACCATGGTTGCAAGAGGTTAGGACATCCTTGAGGAGCAGGATGAGCCTGTCCTGGTAACATAAGCCAACAAGGAATGATTGCCCAGCAGGAGCCTCTTTGGAGGCTCAGCAGAGCTTAACATATGCTGTGTTTTCATTTCGTTGTGGTTTCCTTCTGCAGTTCCACTCCTCTCCTGGGTTGTGACCAACCCAGGGAGCAGAAATACCCTCCCACCTCTGCCTTGGTCCCCCTATTCTTAGCATATACTCAAGCTGGCTACAGCAAGGAAAAAAAACTTGGAAATCCAAGCCAGTTTCCCTTCCCAAGAGTCCCCATACTTCCCAAAGTCAATGGAATTAAGGTTTGGGGAAGCCTCCAAACCTGTGGGATGTTTATGCAAACTGAAGCTTTAGCAATTTGCCCCAAAAGTGGGCAATCGTGATACCCCATTCCCAAACGAGTGATGCTTTGGTGCACTCTCTCGGTCCAGGGTCTACTCGAAAAATGGCATCCAAGCCTCACTCAGGAGTTGCAGTGAGCACACATCAGCATTACCACTAGATTGCAACGGGGCAAGCGTTAGCCTTCGGTGCAGCCATTCCAAACAGCACCCATAGTGATCCCACATGGCATCACGTATTCCAGGGACAGAGATAACACAGGCCTAGCTTAAGAAAATATTCACCTACTAACTCTGAGCATGAAAGCGGTCATAAGAAGGGAAAATGCTTAAGATCATGCAAGTGCTTATGCTCTGGCAGAATAATAACCAAATCCTATATGCACAGTCACCAAGTACGGTGCAGGAATCAAAAACCAGCATTCACCTTGAAAAGGTGGGCAGAGTGGGCTTGGTTCTCCCTTTCACGGACACTTCTCTACTGTGACTCACAGTAAGGAGAAAAAAAATGTTGCAAAGTGGAGTTTGCACTGACTGGGCAGCGGCCAAAGGATCAACGCAAGTGGGAATTTCAGCTCTTTGTCCCAGGGAGCAGCTAGAAGAACAAAGCTAGAATTAGCACTGGGATGTCTTGGAATGTCTGTGCAGTGACTCCAGGGAGAGTTTGCCCAGACTGCATTTCATGTGCATACCAAGGAAGAACCTCAGGGCATTGAGGGACTGAAGACCTTCCAAACAAAAGCCCTGAAGCTACGCACTTTCCGTGTGTCCTTTCCCAAAAGCTCCCCCTCCCCATCACCAGGTCTGACCTTCAAGTTGGGAACAAACGTTGTTGTGGTGAGCTCCAAGCGGAGCAGGAGAGAGGAGACTTCAGTTAGTCCCACCAACCTCCAGTCAAGGTCAACAGACAGTATTACTGGGCAGGAACTGTGGGTGGCTGGCAGCGATCCCTGGAGCCGTAGAAATGGAGATGTGTGATAAGACCAGAGCATTTCAAGATCCCAGTTGATGGTACCTGTCTTTTCCCACCTCTTCTGCCTGTGCCTTTGGAGCTGGAGGAAGACACAACCCATCAGTCTGGAAGACACCAGGGCAGCTCAGGCTATGTCCCTCTGCCAGGACCAGCCATAGAAAGGGGGACTAGGTCAGGTCTGACCCCTTGGGGGGGGCATGGAAAAGAGTCCCACTACAAATCCTGTAGATGCTCCAGTGTCCTTGGACATCAGCCTGCACACCCCAGCAAGGAAGAAGTGCAGCTGCCTGCCGGTGCCACCCAGCAGCAGACTTTGCCATGCCAAGGGAGACATCCACACGCGCTGCGCAAAGTTACGCTTGGTCAGGCAAATCCTAGAGCTTCCTCCACTTCATACACTGGGCCTTCGAGATGGAGTCAAACATCCCACAATGTCAGGGCTGGAGATCTGGTGTCTTGTGTCATCTCGGCTTTCTGTGCTTCTCTTTCCACATCAGCTAAACCTACGTTATCTTCCTTCCCAAAGCAACTGTGAGGCATCTGTTCTTGTGAAGGGCTTTGGGGCCCTTGGGCAAAAGGACAAAGCATAGAGAAATTGCAAGAGGCTTAGACTCAGATGGTCATATGGTGTTTTTGAGGCCATCACATGAAAAGCAAAGCCAACAGCAAGTGCCCTCAGCACATGACGGGTCAAATAACCTGATGGGTCATTTTCAACTTTGTTCCTCCTGGCCCTACTGACGTTGAGGGTGCTTTCTCACAAACCATTGCAGAAACCAGCATTTCAGTCGGTGGCTCAACAACACCCCAAGTAAATGAGTTTCAAGGATCTGCTGTCGAGGAGGTGTACAACGCAATTCCCCGCTGCGTTAACACTCAAGAGGAACGGACACTGGCATCATCCTGTGGGACACCTTCTCATCCAAGCTCCTTGCTCATCCATGGACAGGAGAAGCAGGGGCTTCTCTGGCCTCCCCACATGCTTGTATCCAGCCAGCAGCAGTCAGCCAAACCCTTCAGTGCGCCAGGTTTTCTCCGTCATCTTTTTTGTCGATCTTATTTGCAGTGGTGCCAGGAATGAGTGTGTCTTGAAGGTCCCAGTGAAACTTGGAGGCATACGAGTTTGTCTGACTGCTGGAGGGTGCCAGATAGCCCATGGACTCAATGGCCTCACAGTGCATCAGGGACTGCAGAGCTCCTTGGGATGGAGTGGGAGTGGCAGAGACAGATTTTTCACCTTGGAGGAGGAAAGGTACACTCTCTTCACCTTCTTCTTCACTGCATCACTTTGATCTAGAGTTCTGATCCACATCTGAGCAACCTCGACTGTGGTCATTCCCAGGATGACAGGGAGCCTTGCAGAACCCTGTTAAGATCCTGTGCTGCTGACGGTGGTTTTTCCTGTCTTGAAATTTGCCCAGCATCCCTCCTGTTACTCAGCTGTCTTGCAGAAACCAACCCCCTATGCTATGGTGACATAAAATACAGATGTTTTTGGCAAGTGCCCCAGCCAAACTGCCATGAAGTATTCCTGTTCTTCAGGAATCCTCCCCACAACTGGATGCACTGCTCCCCATCACGTCCTCTCCAATCTGCTAGCACTGTGTGGCCATGTGGTGGTAATCAGTCTCTCTTGGAGGTGACTACCCTTTGCTCAGCAGAGATGGAGCAAAATGATGGTGGGACACCTGGGTTCCTGTTGTTTGTGCTCAGATCTGGCCCAGCTGGGAGCTCACCTAGCTTTTTCCAGATCTTAACACTTTTACTTGCTGACTGGATGAAGTCTCGCATCACAAGCTAGGACTGCGTTGAGGCCCTGGGGTCTTAACCTTGGAGTAAGATAGCCAAGGGGTGCCAGACTGGCGTTTTGATGACATATCCTGGGAATGGCCAAGGAGGTTGACATCTTGTCATTGGAGGCTCAGGCAGAGCTGACAAAATGTTTCTGTCCCATCAAACTCAACATAGAGTTTGGGCATCACAAGCTAGGACTGCGTTGAGGCCCTGGGGTCTTAACCTTGGAGTAAGATAGCCAAGGGGTGCCAGACTGGCGTTTTGATGACATATCCTGGGAATGGCCAAGGAGGTTGACATCTTGTCTCTTGGAGGCTCAGGCAGAGCTGACAAATTGTTTCTGTCACATCCAACTCAACACAGAGTTTGGGCTTGATCATAACCCAGCTGTCTCCTCCACCTTAGCTCAGCCAGCTTTGGAGCTGATGGGATTCAGTGTGATGTGCTGGCTCACATGTAATTCTCCAAGTACTGCCCTCAAAATCTTGCACGTAGTTAGTGCCTCTCCTGAAACAAGAAGTCATCTCTAACTTGCTGTTGGCCAGCAGGAAAAGCCGTGGTCATGAGGGTCTCAGGTCAGTTGCCCACAGATGGGGTCCAGAGACATTAGAGGTGCTCTGGGATGCCTGATACATGGGGCTGGCCAATATAATCGAAGACCTATGGGAGAGCCAGGCCAGTGGTGGGAAGACCTGGAGCAACTTTAGTGGCACATCACTGATGTGTGGGCAACTGAGTCATGCTCCAGGCATATCCACATGGTCATTATATAGGCAAATAGAGAGCACTGATCAGCTCCAGCAATTTCCATCCATAAGGATTTGGGCTCAGCAGGCTATCCTTGTGCCAGGGAAGATCTAAGCAGCCCCTCTTATCACTTGCTGTGACTAGGGCTCCACCATCATTTTGAGGTTGGTTGTTGTCGCTGTAAGATGCCAACCCAGCTGGGTTAGTTCCCCTCACGTAGCCAGCACGCCTGTCTCACCCTGAGGGTGAACGCTGCAAGTATTGCACGTTGTTGTGTTTCAGTCTCACTTAGCTTCTGCCACTGTCTCGTGGCAGCCGGCTGCACCGTTCCTGCTGTCGCTGGCATCATGCCGGAGGGAGATCACCTCCGGGTTTCTGCATGCAAGATAGGAATCGAATTGTTGCTCTTATGCTGCTACGTTATACGGAGACAAGTGTACTTGGATGTAAATAACAGCCCAGCTCTGTACATACAATGATTAAATGAAGAGACGAGAAAGCTCTGTGGCTTCTGTACTGGTAGGCAGGATCAACAGTAGTAGCCAATGCTGCGTTCAAGCGCCGAGCGCTACGCAGAGGGTGCTCAGCACCCCCTGAGCTTTTCCTGGTCGCAGTAGAAATGGGGTGGGCTGAGCACCTCCTAGGAAGGCAATCCACTGGGAATCGTCTCCAACAGAGCAGCCTGGTGTCACCCTGTCCTGCTTTGATGCTTGCTGTCATCCTGAGCCAGGATTTCCAACTGTCCCCTGGTTAAGGCTGAAGTCCCCTCTGCCCATCCCCGTGTTGCACCAAAACCCCTTGCAGACAGCGGCTCCCAGCGCTGACTCCCTTGAGCCCTGCTGCCCATCAGCTCTGCCCGTGGAAAGGACCAATCCACCCCACTCCTACCCCTTGCAGTGGCACTTTATAGCTTGCTCAAGACAGCGAGCTCATGAGCAACATGACCAAAGATCTCCAGAGGGTGTTGGGCTGCATGCTTGGAGCTGCCTCCCAGCTTTCCTGGGGAGGGAAGAGGCTGATGTGGGCTGGAAAAGGGGAACAAGAGCTAGCAGGGAACAGGAGAGGGCTTGGATTTTCCTGTGTCCCACCTGGGAATGTTTGCAGGTCCATGAGGGGCCTTTCCTGTGCTAGATAGGACAGGATAGAAAGGAGTTCCTGGGTGAGCTGATTGTCCCCAGTTGGTTACACCAGTATCCTCCATGGCCATGCCAATTAGCTCCACGCATTGCCCAGGGAGAGCATGGACCAGGGCCTGCTCCCAGGAGGCAGGATGGATGCAACTCCCCTTTTTTCTTGGGGAGAAGAGAGGATGCATGCCAAGCCGTTACACTTGTCTTCAGGGTGACAGGTGTCCTCCAGTTTAGCAGCAGATGTTGCTACAGGGTCCAGTCACGGGCTTGCTCTGGCTCAGTGTGAATTCGATGCAACTCCCCTTTTTTCTTGGGGAGAAAAGAGGATGCACACCAAGCCGTTACACTTGTCTTCAGGGCGACAGGTGTCCTCCAGTTTAGCAGCAGACATTGCTACAGGGTCCAGTCACGGGCTTTCTCTGGCTCAGTGTGAATTTGCCAGGAAAATGTGTATCCTGAAGAGCTGGTGGTCCTGCTGGCTGCCCCCTTGTCCTCTCCCCAGATCACCCCAGGGCATCCTCAGCACCCTCCAGGGAACCATCTTCCAAGGTGAAAGCACCATGGTCTTTGCTTCTCCTGCTTGGAGTGCTGAAGGTATGTCTGCCTACCTTAGCTCCATGAAGACTCCTGAACCTGGTCCCAGCCTTGGCAAGTGGAGCATGGGCCAGTGGGAGATCCGTGCTCCTACGCCCACAGGGCTCCTGTGGATGGGTGCTTGGGTGGGTCTGGGCCTCAGGCACATGCCTCTTCACCGTGCCTCCGCTCCCCAGCTGTGCTAAGCCTTCTCCACTCCATTCTTGCCAAGACCATGAAAGCCTGCTGACATGCAGTGACAGCCCTCACTTCTGTCCTGGATGTGAGCAGGTCCAGCTTGTCATTATTTTAACCCAACCCTTCAGCCTAAGCCTTGAGAGCGACTTTATAGAGTTCCTTTTCTTCAAGACCCCTTGCTAAAGATCTGCTCATCATGTTGCCTGTGCCCTGCTACTCCTCTGCCCCAGCTCTCCAGACTCTCCTGCCTCCTTTTAGGTCATCATCACCATCCCTGTTGTCCCAGGAGCAGTCCGTGCCTCTCCCAGTACTCTCCCAGATACGTCTGAGCAAGCCAGAGCTGAAGCCCAAAGCCCTCAGAGGAGCTTTCTAGACTACTGATCCTCACTTCTTCTCTCCATCATTCCCATGTCAGCTAGATCGGCCCTGCTTTACCTCCAAGAGCAATCTTGCTTCTTGCTGAAGGACACCCCCATGGCTCACAATCATTTGAGATCATTGCATAGGGCTTCACACCATCGCAACACCATACCCAGCCAGCTCTGGGGCTTCCCTGTTCCTTCTACCCTCTGGAAAGAGAGAGGTGTGAGGGGTGTATGAGTATACCTGGTCTGTAGGGGCACGTAGCACCCATGCCACCTGGTCCCCAGTGTATCGAGGGGCTGGGATCACATCCAGCTGTTTGCAGATGTTTGCTTCCCAACAGGATGTCCCATGTTGGCAGTGTAACTGCCAGCAACACCAGAAATGAGCTTCTGCATTTTCAGGAAAAGCCTCCTCCCTGGTTCTCCCAACAAAGGGGATCGTGTCAGGTCTGGAGCCTGGCACAAGCTCTGACACACAGGGTTGTGTTTTCACGGCTCTTTTACAGATCTGTTTTCTCAGGCAGAAAGTCTTTGCTTTCTGTCACAAAGCAATAGGTTTTTCTAGAGAGATTTAAAAGGGACTATTCCCAACTCTGATGCCTGAAGGCAAGCCAATGTTCCCTTGAATACCTTCACAGCTCCAGCCCTGGGCTCGCCTCCTTCAGAAAGGGATGCGAGGTCCAATCTGGCTCCAAATAAACACCAATGGTTTGAGCTTGGCAATCCCCATTCGGATGGAGAGCCCAAAGCTGCCCATATCCAGCAGGCTACCAGTTTGGGTCCCCAGGAGGTGTGGTCCATCCCCCTCTTGTGCCCATCCCATGACTGTCTCTGGGTCCCTGCAGCAGGTCTTCTCCATTAGTTCACCCATGTGGGAACCGCTGGGTCCTCTGGGGCATCTGAGCTCACAGAGTCACTGCTGACAGCCAGACACCAGTGGGAGACCACGGCACTGGCTCTGCCATTCCTGAGAGCCAGGCTGTCCTAGGAGACCTCTCGGAGGAGATGGTCCCCTTTGTCCCATGAGTGGCACGTGCGTTCCCTTCCAGTGCCTGAAGGGAGCAAAATGTACACGGGCAGAGCTTCATCACCGGTGCAAAAGTGTTCCACCACCGGTGCAAAAAAATGCTGCACAACTGGCCAATGTGTCTATGCAGTCCCTTTCCACACAGCGGTGTCCCCGCAGAGCCCAGCCCAGGGCTGGAGCTCCTCCAAGGTGTCTTCGTTTGCACTCACTCGGACCTGGTAAACGCTGTGAGCCGAGAGGAATCCCTCTCGGTCTTTGCCTTGCACCGAGCAGTACGCTTATGAGGGTTTCCTCATTCTAAATCGATGCACGTTGCTTAGTTGCCCGTCTTCTGCGTCCGTTCTCCAGCAGATCAATAGGTGTCCCCCCAAAACCCAACTCCCCGATGGGAGAACGTCAGGTTGGGCCAGCTGGCACCCCCGAGCAAGCCTGCTGTCTGAGTTCACCAGCAATAAAAGCCCCGTGGAGGAGCGGCCAGAGCTCTCCGCTGCCGCTTCACTGCCGGGTGAGCTGCAGGCTGTGTCTGTGTGTAGGACCTCCGCATTAGACCCTTCGTCCAACGTTTTGGATCTACTCGACTGTAAATTCAATCCCAGCCTTGTGCTTTCTTTCCTCTTGTTCGTTTCTTGACGCCTCGGTCTCTCTCTGCTCTTACTGTGAATTCAAACCAGAAGTGTTCTGAACTCGACTCCGTTACTGTTTTGTTTCTGTGTTGACTGTTGCTGGTTCTCCGAACTGCGTTTAATGAGACTTTGCAAAAAAAATAAATTTAA
>NW_009618050.1:97254-124849 GCF_000690535.1 Cariama cristata | reverse complement strand
ACCCTGACCGTTCTGTGAGGAGCCCTGGCAGCAGACATGGCATTCAGCTGTGCCCTCTCCTTGTGACGTGCCTGCGGCCGGCTCCCGGGAGTGACTCCTGCAGGGCTCAGGTTCTGTTTCTGCCATTGCCGTGTGGCTGCAGAGGAAGCCGAGCTGGAAATCGTTGCATGGGCTGAGTCTTTTGCACGTTTGCAAGAGCTCTCTTTAAAACGTGACTGCGGACGATGCTGTGCAGTGAAATCAAATGATGGCTTGAGAGCTTTAGCCAAAATAATAACTAATAATAAATTCCTGTGAATCACAGAGCCTTAGATGAAACCGATTGAATGTTCTTGTGAGGCTCTGATCTAATGCCCTAAAAAATTCCTAAAATTCCTGGTGGGGAGAAGCAATGTTGGTGTTTCAATGGGAAACCCTTGAGCTGTGCAGCTGGAGGCTGCAATTTACCTGCCTGCCCTTACCCGTCTGTCCCTGGTAACCAAATCTGGGGACTGATCCCAACCTTTCTTCAGTCCTGGTGTAAAAAAGGCATCTGCCACTGCTGGCTCTGTCAGCTGCAAGTGCATAAACCTTCTCTAGGAAGCTTTCGCTGTGTTAGAGCCTCTCATAACCAGGTCTGATACTCAGCAAGGAAAGGCTTTAAAGAAAGGAACGCAG
Organism: Cariama cristata; assembly: GCF_000690535.1. Lineage (NCBI taxonomy): Eukaryota > Metazoa > Chordata > Aves > Cariamiformes > Cariamidae > Cariama > Cariama cristata. The sequence continues at coordinate 124,192 of NW_009618050.1, read as the reverse complement.
AAAAGGATGCCTTAAAACATCAATTGATTCATGTGACTGGAAGCTACTTTCTCTGCGCTAGCGGCTGGTACCTTCTCCAGGCTGGCAGCAAACAGTGGTTTGGGGAACGTTTCTAAGTAAGTTCCTTTAGTTTTAGCTAAACTTCTGCGGAAGCAGATGGACCAGGGGCATTGGAGAGGGAGGGGTGGACAGAGGCATGGAAGGTGGGGCTTTCACCACACCCATAAATCACTGTGCTGCTGATTTCGTTTGGTTTTGCTGGGCTTGATTGCATGAATTCATCCTGATGGTGAGAGCAGGCATGCGTTCACTGCTTTCAATTGTCCTTTTCCTCCTCAAACTGCATCCTTGAGTTAAACTGCAGTTTTATGGGTCTGTCTTGTGAAAGAGGTGCCTGACCTGGAGCAAGGCGGATGCACTGGAGTGTTGCTTCATCCTGGGGCTGCTCCAAGTACCTGCAATGTGTAAGCTGTGGAGATGAATGCCTGTGGATCCCTGCTAGGAGCCTTTCTTAGCCTCAGTTTCCCCTGTCCTGGGGCGAGCGAGGGTCATCATCTTTGGCAAATGCTCCAAGACACATACAGCTAGTGTAATAACTTAAGCCTGGTTATTAATTTGAGTGAAATACGAACTAGACAAGCCAAGCTGCCTGCATGCCAGGCGCTGTACAAACTCAGCCAGTGACCCACGGGCAGGGAGAGGAGTACAGAAGGGTAGGTAGGGCTTCCCAAAGCAGTCAGTGCTTTGAGGTGTCCCCATTTTAGATGATCCAAGTGGACCTTGAAATGACTTGGGTTTTGAGCTGCATTGAAGAACCGTCCTGTCTCCAAGCAGGTGTCAGACCCGGTCACTCCCAGCCCCTCTCGCAGCCCACCGTTGCTTTTTGAACAGTGGCTGGAAAGTCAGGTCAACACCTCTTCGTCCATCTCCCCAGCCCCTGCTGCTGTCCATGCTTGAAAAAGGTAATTACCCACCCCTGCACTGCCAACAAATGCAGCAGTGTCGTATCCTTAATGTAAGAACAGAGAAAAGTTTGCAGCCATTAGTGGGAAACCGTCACCAGGGAACTAATTAGACAGCAAATTGTGTCTTGGCCTCATCGCTTGGCCTTTAAAGGGGAGTGTTAACCTGGGATGCAGGTAAGCCCCGCAGGTGGTTTGTAGTTTAAAACTCTGTTATTTAAAATACAAACAAGCCCTGGAACCAGCTGCACTATGTTAAATCCGTTCAAGGAGAGACCTGACCAACGCTAGCCACAAGCAAGGCACTCCTGCCGTTGCAGAGGGCGAGGGATGAGGATGATTTTGCAGGAGGTGGAATCTGGAGCGGTGATGGATGGATGCTGATGGTGGCTGTCCCAGCCCTGCTCAACATCCCTCGGCAGCTGAGCTGCTCATCCCCTTCTGAGCTCAGAGACCATGTCGCTATGAGATGTAGCCAGCTGAACACACGTGTTCTTGTCCTGACTTATATGCACACGATTTGCAAAAAGGTACTTGCTCACCTGTGTTTCAAGCAGACGAATAAAAAGGCTGGGACATGTCTGAGGACGTAATTAAAAATTTTCGTGTAGTCCTCATCAGGACAGTGCAGATTTTACCTACTGCTCCAGCAACGCAAAGCAGCGATTTGCCAGGCTTTACCGGTGTCTGTGCTGATTTTTGGCTGCTGGGAGCTGCACCCATCAGCTACTGGGGACTGAATAACTGGGTGCTGTGACTTGGACCGGCACTCGATCATGCAGCAATCTTCAAACTCCTTCAAAGGCAACTGCCAAAAAATGGCTCAGAAGAGACTGTCTGATGCCACCCTGCTATAATTAATGCCGGGAGGGCTCTGCCCTTGACTTGCTGGTGCTCAGGCCCTGGGGAGCTGATGTGAGCTGCGCAGGGTGCACCCTTCAGCGAGCAGCACCCACTTCCCAGAAGAGGGTGCTGTCAGTCAAAGAATAGCAAGCCCAAGGAAAGTATTCAGACACTGAAACCCCATGTTTTATTTTTAATTCTTCTGGGTGTTTCACTTGTGCTGCAGCCCTGGACCTCCAGCACTGCATTGCTCTGATGCTCGTTATTAATTCAATGGCTGAAAATGCTGTTGCAGCCCGGATTTTAATGCAAGTGAGGTGACAATGCCAAGAGAATATTAGAAATGTAGTTTATAGTAGTTCATCTTCAGGGCAGTGCATAGCTGGGGTGTAAGAGTGAAGTTTGGATCCCCCTGCCATGAGCTTATGGAGTTGGGGGGCTCCATCTGATTAAATGCAGTTATTTGCAGCGTGGATGGTTGTAACCTCTGCGGTCAGTGGAACCTGGGGCAGGATTTGTCTCAGTCTTAAGTGGGCATTGCAAACAGGCATCACGAAACCACCGGTTTTGCTCCGCTGATGGAGGGGGACGCTGGGGAGAGGAGCACAGCCCACGTCTGAAGGTAGCGGCATGAACCTTGCCTAGCATGCATGTTGCAAAAATCCCCCTGATTAAAAAAAAAAACAAAAAAACCTGAAGATGATAGACTTGTCCTAATGAAGACGGCTCCGACAGATGTACTTTGGAAATTCAGCTTAAACCTTTTTGATTCCTATCTTTTCTGTGACCTGCCATTCACCTTCTGCGCCAGATAGGCAGAGTTAACTATTTATAAGCAGGGGCTTCTGAACCTCAATCTGACGCCGCATCGCTCTGCCGCACTCATTTCCATGTTCCTATCCGAGCTGATCGGGTAACATTCTGCTTTCTGCTGTAATCTGCAGCTATCTCCCCTGCAAGGGGATGGGAGAACATCGATCATTCATTTGAAAAATGCTGCAAAAAATGAAAAGCACTGGCAAAGCCCCGTTGGTCCTTTCTAAGTGATATCTCCACTGGCATCGCCAGGACTCTAGCTCTGGATTTAGAAAGTATTGAGGGTCATGCCCACATTTAGGAAGTGTGTGAAAAAAGACAGTAGAAAAGAAAGGTTCATTTTCTCTTCTAGTACAAGAAGTGGTGAATAATCGATAAAACTGGCAGGTGACAGCTTTGAAAGAGGTCCTTGGAGGAAAGATCACTGTGTATTTGTGCTGTTCTTGTCTCTTTGCTTCGCATCTTCTGGTGGCCGTTGGCTACTCTGTGAAGACTTGAAGCTACGGGAAGAACCAGAGTCGTAATTAGTTGGTTTTTCTAATGGTCAGCACACAAATCAATCCACACAAGCTAAATCCATCTATGCCAACCTTTGACTGATGCAGTGCTAAGGGCAGCGTTTAAGCCAATTGATCTGTAATCGGGTTAAACAGGCACTGCCTCAGACCGGGCCTCTACGTCTTCATTTATAAATTAATGAGAAATGCAACAGCTTTGCAGCAAGAAAAGCAGGAAACCCTTGGCACATATTCCTCAAAACCCAAAGGAAAGAAAGCTTGTCAGGGACTTTCCTTTTTGGTTTTCAATTCGGGAACAGAACAAAGCTCTGCTCTTTCTTCAAAGGCTTCACATTAGTGAAAGGGATGTTTATATGAGACGTGCTGTTACAGCAACTAAACAACAGCATAAGAATAAGGATTCTTGATCCTCTCTCAGGTAAATAATTCCATATTTCTGAGCTTTGGTTTCCTCCAGTGTTAGGCAGCAATAGCAGCAGTGTCTGGAAAGTGCCTTCAGGGCTGGTTATACTGGTGGATATTTGCTACCATCCCACTACCCCTAGCAGATCCTGGCTGAGGTCCCACACCAGTTTGCACTCATCCAGCAGGCAATTCCCAATTGCATCGTTCTCAGAAGACGTAAAAAAACAAGCAGATGTCTTGTCCCCCCTTTTACTAACTGTCCCCCCTCCGATCAGGAGGCCCTCGGTAATTTTCCAAATCCCACAACCCCATTTGCAAAAATATAATGATGAAAAGAAAAACCCACGATTGAATTTTCTGCCTCTTGGGGGAAATCAGATATGAAATAATAAATATATATTATATCCTCCAGGCAAAACCCTGCTAGTCACTAATACCTACAGATTAATTGTACTAATCCAGTGTGATCAAGGGGAGATGGTTGGCTACTTGGCACTATTTTGGTCTCTCGCTCATGAAACTCCATCTCCGTGTTTGAAAGAAAAGTCTTTACGTAACCGTAATCACCCAGATAAGAAAAGGACTAAACTGTCCCAAAACATTTTATCTTCTGCACAGATGCTGCCTATGAATTTTGACTTGATTAAATAACACAGCAACATAATATTTTGTTCTGAATAACAAATGTCCCTCTGTAGGAGGGAAGGAGCAAGTCTGCTCTCTCGACCGGCTGTTTGCTGCAAACAGAAATGGGGATTGATGGAGGTTGCAGAATCTGACAATTTACCTGATCGATGAGAGTTGCTTGGAAAATAACTAATTGTGTCGCTGAATGGCCTGTGACATACGTCTTCTTCAGAGAGGTCCCCAAACGTGTAGTCCAGGTGCCATCACAAACCACAAAGCAAAATTAAGGTCTGGGGCAAACCATGGGAAGGGAACAGCAGTGCCTGGGGATCAGTGTCTTAGCTGAGTGCACCAGCAGGGGATTTGTTAAATAAAAGTGGTTTGTATCTTTTCCACCGTGTCCACTTCCCGCTTCTTGAAAAAGGCTCTTCTCGTGTCCCAGGAAGCATGGCACTGGGCTGGCATGAGGAAGGGTGGTTTTAGGATGCTCAAGATGCAAGGTGTGAGCGCGGAGAAGAGAGGTCTCGTTCTCATTTCTTGCCCTGCGGCTCATTCCCCATTGATGAGCTCCTGTTTGCAAAGTTATAATCAGCAGCAAACAGTAATGATCTGAGCAAAAGACAACCAGCGCTTGGAGACAAGATTTCTCATCAGTCAGAGTTTTCACCTGTATTTGCCTCTGTTTAGGACTGATTTTTGCAGACTGATTTACACCAAGATGAGTGAGGACCTTGCATGTACTTTTCCAAATGTTTATAGAGAGACTCGGAAAGTTAAGTTCCTTCTCAGTGATTCCTACAGTAAACCCACTATCTCACACAATCCCCCCTTCAGACCTGCCATGGGATGAAGGGTTGAATCGAGATGAGGATGCTGATGTCCTGGTCCCAGGTGGATGCTTCCATCCCAAGCTCTCGCCTCCCCCACCTCCATCCCATTCGGGATGACTTGAATCCAACAGCACTGAAGCACAGCTTTTTTTTTTAGTACAGCTTTTTATTAGAAAAATAGAGGCAAACTATCTGCAAATCAGAGGAAATACAGAAAAAATCTAGAGGAAAGAGGTGAATCGCATAGCTGGAGGAGCCTATACAGCAAAAGTATGCTGGGATGCAATACTAAAAAGAAGGACAATTGCAAAGTGTAATTGATTTTACTTTGTAAAAAGAAACCTAGGGAAGAACGGCAAATAACATTGGATCATATGTTAATATTTCAGTGGGTGTTCACAACTCCCGCTAGTTCCTCCGTCTCCTGCATGGCTACCTTCTGCCTACCAAGAAATTAAAACAAACTCATAAAAAATATACCTCGGAAATAATCATCTCCCTCTGTATGGATTACACTGACCTTTCCACACCCCTGTCTGTACCAGCTCACTCCCTCGGGAAGCCACACGCACCCAGGGCTGTTTGTAGGCAGAGCTTCATCAGCATGGAGCTGCACCACGAACAAATGGGTAAGGACTGGGATGTTTTTGCGTCAGAGGCATCTGCAGTGCCGACTTCGTGTACTGATTATGTCTAATAACTGCTGGCCATTGCAGCCTGCATCCCTACAGCCCCTGCTCTGTTCCCAAATAGATTGGTTGCCATGGGCTAAAACCACCAAGAGCCAATGGGGATATCTCTGGAGCTCCAAGCCCAGCTCCCCTTTGCAACCCATGGAGATTTGACAGTAGAAGTCCTGGAATCTCATCCCAGAGCGGACATCTAAATAGGGCAGAAAAATCACTTTCTCCATCTCCTTCTCTCTCTCCTTCAGTATTAAATAGGAGACGACCAGCTCAGATGTTTACATCGGTGCTGTAGAGACATGAATTCAGGTGAGATAAAGCCAGCCGCAGAGCATGGTGGACACGCAACCACTGAAATAGGGAAAAATAGATATATTCCCAATTTGTTTTATTTTCTTACTTGACATTGGGAAGATTTGTGGGCAAAATACTTTGTTAAACTAAGAATTCATCTTCGTTCACCCCATGGCAGTCAAACTTTTCTGGAAAACCAATGGAAAACTGCCCAACCACAGCTCATAAACACAGAGCTGCTCTTGTTCCCTGAAGGAGAGTCCAACCGGGCCATGCTCATACTCTACTATTTGTCCTCCTGGATCTTATTTGCAAGATGCTTAGGTAAAGCCTTTTCTTCTTGTATCCGTGCTCCAGTAAGATGGTCCGTTACTCATCACTTACAATCTCCCTTGTTGGAAAAGCGGTCACCTAATAAGGGTAGAAGTTTTGCCGTGCGATGTACACAGCTGCTTTCCAATCATCCCCAGCTTGAGTTTGTTTATGTGCAGCGGGATTATTAGCAAGACATAATGTGAGTATAAGAAATCAGGATCGGTTAGAAAAAGAGCGCTGGATAATTTATTCCTTGCTGTCGTTTAATTCCTGAGAGAAAATCCCCAAACAAGGGAGAAGGTGGGGGCGACCGGTTAGCGAGGGTTGAGCCCACACGCCAGCTCACTGTCTCCTTAGCTTGCAGAAATAGGGCAGAGCTGTGCAAAGATTACTGGAGCAAGAACATCTTGCACAAAAAAGCAAGTTTAAAAGGATACAAAGCTTTCTGGAAGCAGCAGTCTTCTACCACGGCCTGTTTTCCAGTGAATGATTTAATTCCCTGCTTTTCATGTAATAGTTTAGTGTACTATTATCATGGTCTGTTATCAGTTTAACTATTTAGGGCTGATGAATTTACTGCCAACGAAACAAATACAGGAAAAAAAAAAAAGCCAATTAAAACAACAGAAATGCCGAAGGAAATCTTCAAAATCAGACAGACCTACTGGCACAAAAAAAGAATAAAATGAAAACAGTCCTTAATTTTGTGTAACTATCTGTTTGGCTTGTCTGCTGACCATGTGGGGTTTGAAGACAAGCTGGCTCAATTTTTGCAAGCTGATAGTGGTGTATCAATCCTTCCTTCGGCTCCTGTCGTCCTTCATGGCGTTGGAGCTCTTTGCCGTAGTTAATGGCAGGATACTAATTAAATGGACAGGAGGACATAGAACAGCAGGGGTTGCATTGGGGGATGGAGCGCAGGGTGCACGCTGAATCCAGCAATGGTGAGCGTTGCTAAAAACACAGAGGGAAGGGGATCATTCCACACTGGGTAATTTTAGTGGGGATGGGGACTGCTAGAGCTCCAAAGGCATGTCCAGGTACTGGAAGTTAACGTTGTATGGACATGGTGGTGTGCCTTGCCACCTTTGTGCAACCTCAAAGGCAAAACCTGGCAGCTAAGGAAGGAGCGGGTGGGTGGAGGGTGCTGCTCTGGGCACGGGGAGCACCCAGCTAAGGGGAGGGGGTGGTGAACCCCCTTCTTGCTGTCCCTGAAGTGAGCTCTGGCAGTAATGGCCAGGATGCAAAAGCAACTGGAACCCCACACCTCTACCCCGGCAATTCTGAAGTGGCACTTTAAGTGATTGCTCGACAAAACCCTTCCTTCTTCTCCCCCAAAACCACCCTGAACAGCAAGTTGGCTTGACCAGCTGGGTCAGAGGGGTCCTATGGGACCACACAGCCCATAGGGCCAGAGTCTCCCTGCCAGATTGGGGAGGCTCATCCACACCCGTGGCGGGAACAGCCTCTGCTAAACCCCAACTCCACCCAGCTTGGTGGGGCATTGGGAGCAACCCAACACCTCCTTTTCTTGGCAGAGCAATTAAACACACCTTTTGCTGGTGCCATGGTGGTCACCACTGCAAACATGTGACACAGAGGACATTTGTAGAAGGTTTCTCCCTACCTCAGTGCAGCTGTATATGGCACAGACCAGTTTAAGGTCTGTATTTAACACCAGGTTAAGGTGTTGGGGGGACACACTCTCAGAATTAGGACTTTTTTAAAAAATAGAAATTTTTAAAAGATGAAAAGAGTTGTACTGTAAAAAAGGCGTTCAGCCTGTGACGGTCATTGCGTATGTTGTGCTCCTTGTGTTTTCTGATTTCAAATATGTGCTACCTGGTGTCATTTGGAAGCCAAACCAATGTCTCCTGACCCCATTATTCAGACGAAATGAGTCCATAACTGTTTCAGAGCAAGACATGGGGGAACAGAAGAGAAGGGTGAGGGTGTGCATCTGGTGTAGGTTGCTTGTGGGATTTTGTGTAATCCAAAGTTTTGCCTCAGTTTCCCCATCTCTGAAATTGGGCTGAAATACTGTAACTATTATTTCTGTCTTTTATAGAAATTTAGTATCATCAGGAAAAAAAACTGTTATTATATCCCAATTTTGAAACCTTGGAAAAAACATCTCCAGTTCTCCTTGATCTTTTGAGTAGAAAGTTGTACCTTCTGGATCACCCCTTGTCACACACCTGGCTCACAAGTGGCTTGCCAAGTGACCACAAAAAGGAGTGACATTGGCATCGTCTTTGTTTCTCTGGACAAAAACCAGGAGAAAGTGGATGTTTTAATGTTCTCTTTTTGTATTTTTTGTTTTCTTTGTGCCTTTTTTTTTTTTAGTTAAGGAATTGAGGTGACACAAGCAGATTAAAACACTTGGCTAGTTGAAGGGGAAGCCCCAGGCAAAGGAGAAGTGAAGTCCTCTGATATCTGTGACCTTATGCTGTTGCACCAGACACCATTTTTTGTCTTCAGTGGGGGTGATATGTGGTGACTTGGTTCACAAATTGTCCTGGTGAAGACCAGGTATGGAGATATCATCTGCCCAAATGCAGGTGAATGGGGAGTAGTAACTTCATGCTGCCGTTATGCTCTATTAGCAATGAGAAGACTTTGAAAGTGGGGGTCCTACTCTTTGCTGCCATTTGTGCCCGTGTTCTCTTGGGACTGTGAGCACATGATGAGTCAATTTAATTAGATGACTTGGGAAAGCGCTCTGAAAAAAAAAAAAAAAGAAAAAAAAAAAAGAAAAAAACCTTTAAGAGCTTTCCACTGCTCCAGGCAACTGAGTCTTCTTTTCCATCTCTCCCACCTCAAATTCTTAAGGTCTGCTCTAAGTTCTTTTGCAAATATTATGGATCTTGGGCAGGTAAAGACCTTGTGGAATGGGGTGGAAGAGCACAGAGTGATTTAAAGGCTACGTGCCACAAAACTGGGCAGCAAGGACCCGGCTAACTATCTGGGGAGAGAGACACAAGGGGCAAAGTGATGACTGCTCAAGCTGCAGAGCACAGGCTGAGAGCCTGGGGCCCTTCTGGTCCATGGAGAGGGACAAGTTTTTCCTGAAGGTGATTCAGGGGCGAAAACCTTAGTCAGATATCCTCAGTCACCTCTCAAAGAACTTTTCTCTCTATTTTGACATGTGGTGGAGGTGGGAGACATGAAGAAATCTGGATGCATGGTTCAAAGTCTGAAGGGGAGCAAAGTCCTGTCAGCGCCAATGACTTTCACCACCCCAGGACAGTGGCTGCCAGCAGGGATCCTGTGTGACCTTTACATTTGCGGTCAGCCTGGCCATCCCCACCCTCCTTGGTCATCCAGACACCGTGACCATGGAGAGGAGAAAGCATAGCCTCTTGCAGAGATGAGCAGCCTGGGTCACCTTTCATGGTGGGTATTTTAGCCTACTATATCCCCACTCTTATCTGGGGACCTGCACCACCTGGTACGCCATAGGTAAGGTCTCATAAGGCTTATCCTTGACATGGACCTCCCTTCCCTGGGGATGGTGCCTCCTTGGCCTTGCTTGTCTTGCTCCTTGCAAAGATGTTGCTTGGTCCTGGTGCATCTCCTTCCAATCCTGTAGACACTTTGGACCTTCCTCCGGTGGGCTACAGGATTTCTCTTCTTCAAGAAGCTCTTCCCACATGTACCATACTGATACACTTGTGTGTCTGCAGGGCTTGGTACAGGGTACCTGCTCACAACGCTCGGGGTTTTTTCTTGTTCTCCTTGTTTTTCCCCCACTGGCTTTGCTGGCCGAGTGCCTTTCATGCACCCTTACCTTCATTTTTTCCCACGTGGGGTGTACAGACCTGGGTGGGTGTCTGGAGGGTCTGGAGGCCACATGGCCATGTTCTTGGTTCCCAGCTTTCCCCTGAAGAGTGGGATGATGTGCAGAGCCAGGCGCCTTGCTGCCAAGGAATGAATGTTCACAGCTACTCTGTTTCCAGCCAGCATATGTTTATTCTTGTCTTTATTCAGCTTTGTTGAGATTTTTGAGGAGGGAAGTTCTCACTTCTCCTGCCTCATTTCAATTCCTGGTCTGGTTCCTATTTTGAGCATCCCTTTCATGATGCTTCTACTTTCTTCAGACCACCACAGTGTAAACTTGCTGGGCAAGACATGAAATAAAACTGCATGTCAGTGCCAAAGCTGGAAAAAAAGCACATCCAGAGAAGTCATTTTTGTAGTAAGTGCCTGAATTGCCCCAGCTACAGTAAAGAGCAGGAACTGGGGCTTGATGTAGAAAGCACCAGAGGTTGATATCGGGACTCCTGTGTTCAGCTGAGAGCCCTGGCATTGAATTATCCCCTCTGCCCCTTCCTCTGCTTCAGTTCATTTCCAACTTTAGCCTATATATTTATATGGAAGGGACAGTGCTTGTTTTACTCCCTCTTTCATTCCTGACCACTACTCTTCTTGTAGCCAACCGTGGGAATACAACAGTCTTGGTCAGATCTGCTACGCTTTCTCACTGTTGCACTCTTAGAAACATAGATGCTGTTATTTCCATCAAAAGCACTTATACTCCTTATTCATTCACCCATTTTAATTTAAGCACTTAGGAGATCTCAAGAACCCTTTATTTAAAGGAGACCTGGATGAATAAGTGGTAGTATCTGATGTGCTGTCAAACCAAAAGCTTGTTCCAGGTAAACTTAAAAAACCATTTTTTTTCAACCTTTTTTCCTGGAAAACAAACACAAATCTAAACAATCCTTTGAATATCTTTTACTTTCACCCCATAATGAAACATTTTGGTTTAGGATAGGGTTGACTCCTTCTAAGAGAAAGCAAAACACCTCCAACCTACCAAAATGCAAAGCTTGCATTTATTGAAGTAAGAAGATTGAAAAGTATTCAAAAGGTTTTGCTGGTTTTACAATTAGCTGTCCTGATTTTTAGGAAAGCGGTTCTTCCTGGTTTAGGAAGAACTTCTTTACTGTAAGAGTCGTCAGGCACTGGAACGGGCTCCCCAGGGAGGTGGTGGAGTCACCATCCCTGGAGGTGTTCAAAAAACTTTTAGATGTGGTACTTTGAGACATGGTTTAGTGGGCATGGTGGCATCGGGTATACGGTTGGACTTGATGATCTTTGAGGTCTCTTCCAACCATAATGATTCTATGATTCTATGATTTTCCCCTTTTCTGTCAGCGTGAAGAATTTACAAATTCATAATAAAGTGAAAAAAATTCCAGAAGACCAGAAACCTCCTTTACATTAAAATGCTTCTTGGCCCCTTTCCAGCTTATGGTTAAAGAGACTGCCAGGGTGAATTCACACCTTTGAGTCCTTGGCTGGGATTCACCTCAGAGTTAGGATGTTTAAATTAAACATCTAAATTCAAGTGTCTCCAAATTATACGGATAGAAAGAGGAGATCATCACAGGGGCACAAGTGCTTTAACCTCAGTTTAACCCACTGTGTCCTAAGCCTTAACACCACCAAGGAGCTGGAGCCGTTTCCAGCAAGGCACGCAGAGCTGGGCTGTCAGCGATGCTCCAACACAGTCGGAGCTTGATGGCACTGGTGAAGCCTGACCCACTCTTTGTGGTGGTAAACTCTTGTTTATCAGAATTAAATACTTTTATTCTGCTGGATGAGGGACTTACACTGGCAGAGCTACACACTGAGATGTGTGGGTATAGAAGGCACATTCAGCTTGCACAGATGTCTAATGCTACCATTGCGTGCCTGCTGTTCAAAATTCTGCCGCGGACTGGGACTAAACCCTGGGAATTGTCTTGCTGAGGGCAGCAGGATGCCTTCTGTCTTCAAACTCAGCATCTGGCTGACCATGCTGGGATGCAAAACTAGCCACAGATCTTCACAGCCCTGTGCCACTTTCCGTGCTGGGTGCTTGGCAATCAATTTGCGAAAAGCAAGCAGAGTGGAGTTAAACAATGTTAGGCTGAGCTCCTCTGAGCCCCCAGCATCTGCAAGCAATTTGGTGAGCAGAACTAGGACCCCTTATGTTGAGATAAAGATGGATCAGGCTTATTCTTTGTGTGCAGATGTTAAAATGAAAAATAGACTGTTATTTTCTTTGCTACAGACTTTGTCCAGTATTGAACAAGAATGTCTTTAGGAGATAAAATAAGTCCTGTTCTGATAGACAACTAATCACAGGGTGTCCTTGTTAATTCAGCCCTGGGAAACACATCAGTGCTTAGCATAAAAATCAAACTGAATAGAGTCAAGGAGCATTTCATGCAGGCTGGGAAATACCCCACGGAAATGTTGCTGGGAATATGCTCTCCTATTGATGAGAAATATTTTCAGGCATCAGAGAACCTCTCCCTCCCCCGCTGACTCCCAGTGTCAGTGTAGCAAAGGACAGCCGGTCAGTGAATGTCCCAGCTGGAGGGACAGCCTCCCTCCAGTCCCGTTTACCTTACCTTCACCACAGTTTAGCTGGCTGAGAGTTTCTCAAGCAGAAAAGGTCTTGTTATTGAAGGCAATGCCTAATTTCCCCAGGAGTGCAGACATCCAAGACTACCCCTTCCCCATCCTCCGTGGGACTGAAGTGCTGAGCCACGGGAAGCCCATGTCAAAGGTTTGTAAAAACTACGCAGAAAAAGAGGAGAGAAAGGGGCTCAAAGGGAGGCAGACAATACTGCAGGAATCAGACTCCTAGACCATCTGGGCTAGATATGTCTGTTGTTCCTGAGAGCATCCCTCTTCCCCAGGACCATAAGACAGGGAAAGGGCTGGGAAAGCAAAGGATGAACATCTGCAGGTTCTGCTTGGAATGGGAACTCCCCGTGCTCTGTCCCCCTGGGCTTTGATAGAGACAAACAATAAGGAACATCTATAGTGTCTGGGCTGATTTCTACCATCCACCACTTTATGGCCAGGAGGAAAGTCTCGGAGAGATCAGCCATGCTCCACCTGTGCCTCTAAGATGCTGCTGCCTGCAGAGTGAGCAAAGGGATGGTGATCTGTGACTTGTTTTCCCCATCTTTCTAGTTACATCCATAGGGCTGGGGGTGGGGGGGTGTGTGTGAGCTACCTGATTTTGGGTGGTCCATCCAAGGAAACTCATCACAAGCTCCATAGTTTATGATCACAACTGAACCCTTAGCTTGGGACAGAGGCAGGCATGCAGGGGGATGGTGAGAGGGTTTTGCAATTACAGATCAGCTTGTAGCAATGACAACACGTGGGCTTATGCTCAGGAAATGAGCTTTTTCCTTCCCGCACTTTGGCTCTTGCACACGGATGCAGGCAGAGAGGTTTACAGGTGCTTTTTGGGAACATGGTGGTACCTGTGTGCCCACGCAGCTCCTCTCTCCTGCTGCCTCCCTCTGACAGCCCCCCACACCTCGTCTCTATGTCTGGGAGCACTGAGGGCTGGCTGCTCCCCAAGGAGTGAGAAGCCATGGAGAACCTTGTGCAGGCAGTACCCATGGGGTGCAGTCCCTCAGGGGCTGGACATAGCAGGCAGAAGCTCCATTTGGGGTTGGTCGGAGCCATTAAGGCTTACTGGTGCCCTCAGGACCCTGATGCTCAGCCTAGGAAAATAACAGCAGGTGATGCTTTGAAGAGAGGAGCAAGAACCCAGGAAGGTGCAGGACTAACCACCAACTCATTCCTCTTTCACCCCACCGTGAGCATCAAATGGAGTCATCAGCTGCATCATCCAACGTGGGGCTTTAATGTAACCTGAACTCATTGATAATAAATTAACGGAATACAAACAGGCAAAGCGGCAAGTAAGATTTGATCCAGATCTAACACTTCTCTGCAGGGAAGCCCAGGTTTTCATGGTGTTTCCCAGGCTCTGAGTCTCTCCTTCATGTTGTCAGATCTTCACATTCCCTCCTCCTCTCTTCTTCAACCTACCCTAAGCCAGTTAAAGTTATTAAAAACTAACTTGATTGAAGTAATACATTCTTTGTCACAAGATTTTTTCTGCTCCTTTACCTGTCCACTCAGGTGGGGAACTTTTGGGTCCTGCAACACTGGCTGAATAAGCGTCTGCCCTTGGCTATGCACAAGGCACCGCAGCTCATCTGTGCAGCCAAAGCCTCTTGGTAACCTCTGCCTGCAGCCCTATGCCAACACTGAGCAGTGACAAGGAAAAACTAGTTTTCAGACCTGCTTACCTTGTAGTTCACAAGGTCAACATTTATTTTCCTAAGTCCTTTCTCCCCAAAGGGAGCTCACAGCAGTGCTGTTCCCAGCTCTCCTTCCAGGGCTGGTTTTCTGCTCTGCAGGTGTGTCTAAGGGCGAGTGAACTTCAGCAGAGGTATAATGGTGGCTTATTCTTGCATGACTTCAAAATCCTGTTACTCTCCTAGCAGGAGTTGTCCTCTTTGCTCAGACCCTCACTGTTCAGTCTGTTCTGCTCCTCAGAAGCCAACACACATGTAGAATTGAGAACGGTCTGTATCTTATTCCACTTGCAAAGCATCTTATCCTATTTTTCAGGTGATGAAAAAGGAGAAAATCTTGTGACTGTTTTTTATCTCCAGATCTCTGCTTCCTACTTCTGCCTTCAGTTTGCAGTGACTTGGAGGAGGTTGGTGTCCTTGAAACAACAGCTCCCCAGGGAAGAGGCCAGACAGAAGCAGAAGAGACAGAAATCAGCTTGGAGTGGGGAAAAAAAGAGTGAGCAGTGGGGCCCTGTGCCATCTCCCGTGGGGCAGCAGTCCTTTTACAAAGGATAGCAATGGGCTGTAATCACCTCCTGTGCAATTAGCACAGCCACAGGCCAGCACTGCCCTCCCCACCTACCCCATCGCAGGAGCTGCTCTTGTTTTCAGGCTAATACTGACCCTAGAAAAGGAGATCACGGCTTTTTCTAAGACCTTGTTTAGAAAATCTGCAAGTGGGGACTAGTCAGAAGCTTTGGTCCTTTGATGGAGGTCTCTCACCTTTGCTTTCTTCCTGCACAAGAAATCGCTTTCAAGGGAGGGACTATGTTTTGGGTCAGGAGTTGGAGGCGGTGGCTCCAAGTGTGCCTTGGCTACAGAAAATTCAGCTTGATAACCTGACCCCATGTGGTGCTACCTGGTTGCACCACTTTGGCTCTTGATGGGATGAGAGGTAACTAAGGTGGTGGTCCTAAGTAAATACTCATTCCCCATGAAGGCTGTTAGTCGAAAGTGAACAGATAAAGCATAAAATCATAGAATCATAGAATCATTATGGTTGGAAGAGACCTCAAAGATCATCAAGTCCAACCATATACCCAATGCCACCATGCCCGCTAAACCCACTAAACCATGCCTCGAAGCGCCACATCTAAACGTTTTTTGAACACCTCCAGGGATGGTGAGTCCACCACCTCCCTGGGGAGCCCGTTCCAATGCCTAATGACTCTTACAGTGAAGAAGTTCTTCCTAATGTCCAACCTGAACCTCCCCTGGTGCAACTTGAGACCGTTCCCTCTTGTCCTATCGCTTGTTACCAGGGAGAGGAGATCAACACCCACCTCGCTACAACCTCCTTTCAGGTAGTTGTAGAGGGCCATAAGGTCACCTCTCAGCCTCCTCTTCTGAAGACTAAACAACGCCAGCTCCCTCAGCCACTCCTTGTAAGACTTTTTCTCCAGGCCCTTCATCAGCTTTGTCGCTCTTCTCTGGACATGCATGTGTAGAAGTATGTGATACTGAGTGTCCTGTTGCTCACCCAGTTTTCATCGTGGTCTTTTCCCTCTCTTCACTCCCCATCTGGGGACACCAGGCTCCCTGCAGCCTGGGATTCTCAAAGAAGTTCTCATGGGAACTGTCGTGTTCTCAAAGGGCAAATAAACATCCCAGGGCACTTATGTTGGAGGAGATGTTTGCTCTGGCCCCAAAGACCCTCTCGTTCCCACCATACCAGAACATACTGAGCGCCAATCAGCTTCACGCATGCCGTTGAAGCACAAAATACACACTCTTGCGCAAGTGCTCCCCAGCACAGCTTGTCTCCATCTCTCCTCCAGGCAGGCCATGCTGAATGCTGGAGACAGAACTGATGCTGAGATGGTACACACAGACAGTCAGTGAGTCAACGAGGTGACCAAAACAAGTCCCACAGTCAAATTCCTCCTGAAATCCACAGAAACAATGCATGGCTAGAAATAGGACAGCAATTATCTCAAGACAAGACTTACCTGACCTGCTGTGCAAGACCAGAACATTTATTTTTAAATATCATCAGCGCTTGGATCTCTCTTCGTTGACATAACTTTTATTTTGATTTAACTCCACTGATTTCAGCTTGACCATGTTGAATTTACTGTATAGACCTGAAGGCAAAATCAGACCTTGTGGGCATCCTTTTCACTCGGTGACTGAGACTGCCCAGTGAATGCTTACGGATGTGGTTTTCTGCATAAAATCTGTGCAGTGGAGAATGGGGCAATCATTTGGATTTTAAGCATTTTATTATTATTTGGGAGCCCTTTTAATGGGTTTAGGGAGAAAAGGATGAAGGCTGTTTTGCTACTGTGGGGATCTGGCTTTGCTCAATTCCCAGCTAAATCCATTTTTTTTCTCATGGAGCTGAGATTATTCTATGGTCTTGATCCAAATCCAACACAACCATCAGCAGCAGACACCAGAGCCGGCAGCCCAAACTATCTGCAAGGCATCTCTTTGGAGGTGTCCTTGAGGAAGTCACAGTGTAATGTCCCAGGCAGATCCTGGTGGTACCCAAGGAAGACTCCCTTTGCACTTTCAGCATTATGCTCTCACAGGTGGGACACTGAGAGTGGAGTTTAGCTCATGGATGAAAACACCCGTACTTAGGACACTGCTTCAGTTTCTCACACCATGGTGTCTCGTGTCATTTGAGATGCCCTTCCTGGCCTCCGGTTGCCCATCCAGAAAGGTCAAGGCCTCCTCTAAGACCTATGTCCTTCTAGCCCTATGCAGACACCTTAGAGCACTTCACATGGTACCTAGGTGTGGGTCATTGACTGGAGTCAGTATGTGGTGGTCTGAGCTCTCAGCATGGTCAGTGGAGCGCTGGTCAACGCGGTCAGCTCTTCACCAACTGCATCCATTTGGTTAGCACCAGTATGCATCTTGCTCTGGCGTAGTTCACATGTTGCATTGTGGGTAGAATGTAGTGTGGTTCTTCCAGTGGTAGCTTATGAAACAAAAACCCAAACCAGAAAAGAGGCTCGTTTTGTTTCCTTTTTTCTTGAAATACTTAGTTTATTGAGGAGATATCACAAACTATCGGCCCTCATTTTCCCCAGAAGCTAGGACACCCACACCAGCCATGGTCAATGGTGGAAGATCCAGTGATGTCCAGGAAAGCTACTGACATTGACTCGCCGCCCTGTCTCTGCAGGGACACAATAATACAACTGGCAAACCTCTCATACCAGTTCCTCTTCCTGGTAAAAATCTCTGCAGCCCTATGCTACACTAATGAAAAGGAAATAAATGCCAGCCATCTGGTGATCATTTTCGCCCCACTGAAGGGCTCTGCTGTACCTCCGCTCCTCAGCAAGTCTAACAGAGGCTGTTTTGCTTCGCTGGTTTGGCTCAGCCATATTCTTCCCAAGGAACCTAGTTTCCTAGTCCTGCAGTGACGTATCTACCCACCATATGGCCCACATCTATTTTTCTAACAAGGGTGTTCCTTGGTCTCCCCTAGAATATTCGAAACTTGTTGTTTTACTCTGTATGTTTGTCTTTTCTGTCCTGGAAATGAATCTCCATCAGGTCAGAGGGATCTGAGGGGAAGCTTCATATCAACCAATTTGGCTACAGTTTATAGGTGAGGGGACTGAGGTATGCTCCTTCAGAGGCAGTCAGAGCTTGCTTTGCTGTCTGAAATCATGTCCTGGGCCTGACTATATCAAAGGCTGAGGGAGTCTAAACACCAAAATTACTCTGTGTTTTTGGGCATTGGCAACTGTGCTCAGTGTTGTGCTTGAGGCATTGCAACAAAGCACCTCAACACGATGGTGTCGAAGTGGCTGGTAAAGACAAAGCTCAGGAACAGTTTTTCCTGTTCCTTTCCTCTCCATGCCTCAGTTTCCCTCCTAGAGAGGCAGCTGCTCCAGAGTAGGCAGTGCAGACAACGAGCAGCTTGGGTCTGAAGCCTCACAGCAGGTAGTTGCCTAAAGTCAACCTGCATGACTTTCATCTGCCTCTAAGAGGATGCCATCTACAACATGTCCTGGGAGAAGGAGGCGGTGTATGCCTTGGGGATGGGGAGGGGGCTTCTTTTCTTGCACAAAATTGGAAAGGTAGAGCTACTATTTCACCATGGGACACCTTTTCACTTGCCTCTTCGACTCTACGTGCTACAGCAACACAATGAACCCCAATATGGATCTTTGCTTGGCAGTATCCAGGTGGCCATGTAGCAGTGCTGCAGAAAAATCTTGGGGAGTGGCTCAGGGCATTGTGGATTCCCTCCACATCTCTGCTTCACCAGGGACTTTCAAGACACAACAAGTCATCTGACCAGGGAACACTCAAACAAAATCATCAGCAGTGAGCAATAAAGGCTGCTGAACTGTCCATGCTTTTGAGTAGCTGCACAGTCCCCTTTACACCAGGGAGAGGAAGGGAAAACATCCCGACAGGGTAATAATTTCCAGTTCTTAGGTCCATAACGTCTGAAGACTTTTTTGCTGCTTGATTTGAATTCCCTAAATCATGTCAAATAAAGTCAATATCCCACCAAGAGCTTCACAGTAACGGGTAGGGAAGCAGGTGGCCAAGAACCAGCACTGGTGTTGCTCAAGCTGGTGAAGTCTTTGATGCCTCTGGGACTTGTGGTAGCAAAGCCACCTGCTCATCAGAGATATAGAACTGCATTCTCATTTACATCCATGCAGTGGGGTTGGTGAGGGCACAAACCAGAATACAATCTGCTGGCCTCTTGGTTAGCTTTGGAAAAACAGTCACTGATTTTGCATAACTTACTTTTAGGGACCTGGCTTAAACCAATCTGGGGGCCTGGTCTGGGGGATTCAAGACTTAAAACCCTGGTTTGGCTGGAAGTCGTTCCTCCCAAACGCGTACCACCCAGCTGACTAGGGTTCATCGGCCCAGTAGGATCAAGGTGTGGAGCTACGTGAGGGAGAAGAAGAGAGTTGCCCCTTGCTTTAAACACTTGCCTAGATGGGAAAGGTTCCCTCCGGCTTTCTCAGAAATGCAGTAATGTAACAAAAATAAATCCTGCCTGGTCCTCCTGGCTGTATATTGCCCACACAAGACAATTATGAGAACTACAACTTTGGCAGCCTTTAGAGGTACAAGCATGCCATTACAAAAGATGCCAAGCTCTGATCCCTCCATCTCCAAGTGCTGTGAGGACGTTTGGTTCTCCAGCCCCATCCCACAGCTATGAACAAATGGTACCCCAAGGGTTGTCCTCAGAAAAGCTGCAGAGGACTGGTTTCCAGCTGTGCTCTCCCCCCTTGACCTCACTGTCCCCTCAGATTGACCTCCCCACCCCCAGATATTGCACACATAAGGCAAGCAGAGTTCATCTCCATCCCCCCCCTTTCCCAAAGGACTTTCCCGCAGGAGCAGGCACCACACTCGCTCAGCTCTCCTCTTCGCTTTTCATGGGGGCCAAAGCTCTCTGTTCAGTGTGGCGGGGTCTGCCGCCAGTCCTTGTGGTCTCCTCCCATTTTGAGCAGGGAGCAGTTCCTTCCCGCGTGTGAATTTTCTGGTGTCTCCTCAGGTACTTCTTCAGCCGGTAGCGCTTCCCGCAGTCCCCACATTTATAAGCCCCACCTCGGGAGTGGAGCAGCTGGTGTTTAATCAGGTGGCGCTTATGCGGGAAGCATTTCCCACACTTGGTGCACTTGCAAGGCCCCATGCGGATATGGATTGTTTGGTGACGGAAGAGGTTGGCCTTCTGGTTGAAGGTCTTCTCACATTCAGGGCATTGGTAGGGCTCCTCCTTGGTGTGAATCCTCTGATGCCGAACCAGATTTGACCGCTGGGTAAAGCTCTTCCCGCACTCGGTGCATTTGAAGGGCTCGCTCATGTGGACTCGCTGGTGGCGGATCAGCTTGCGGTTCATGCGGAAGCTCTCCCCGCACTCGCTGCACTTGTATGGCCCCTCGCTCGTGTGGATCTTCCTGTGTCTGGTCAGGTTCGATTTCTGATTGAAACTCTTCCCGCACTCAGGACAGGGGAATAACCGTTCACCCTTGGGAGCTCCTTTTGCTGAGGGATCTTTCCTGGACATGGATTCCTCCTTGTTCTCCATCATCCCCTCTTTGGTGGACTGATAGCATTTCTTCTGCTTCCTCTTTGGGCTCTGGCTCTCCTGGTGGTTGTCCTCCACACCACGTTCCTCTTTAATTTGGATCCTCTGGATAGCACTGAGGTTTGGCTTCTGCCCACAATGCATCCCAAACTCAATGCTTTCCTGTGGTTCTTCCTTCACATGGAGCACTTGGTTACTGGCTATGGGGACTTCCCATTCACGCTGCCCATCAGCATCTTCTTCCTTTTTAAGTTGTCTCCCCTGTAAAGCCATCAGTGGGATCTTTGGATCAAAGAACTTTCCGTATTCTGGGTTTTCTGGTGGCTCTTCCTTGATGTAAACTTTCTGGCAGGCTATTGCAGTAATGTTTGCTGTGTCATTAGCGAGTGGTTGTGGTTCCTCCTTCATCTGGATTTTCCAAGGAGGGCTTTTTGGATCAGATGTATTTCTAGGTATGCTACACCCCTGGGCTATATCTCCTTCATGGGCCATATTCTCCAACATATTCTCCTCTGACCTGAAGGCAAAATCAGGCTCCTCTTTAATCTGGATGACCTGGAGAGACACACCATTGATGTGTCCCTCGAGCGGCTTTTGCTTAGCATGGTTCCTCTGGTGGACGTTGAAATACCGCTTGGTGCTCAAGCTCTTCCCACACTCTGTACAAATGAAAGGCCCCCCCCGGAGGTGTATCTTCTGGTGGGCCAGCAGTGTGGCACTTTGCCCAAAGCACCTACTGCAGTCAGGGCATTTGAAGGGCTTCTCCCGCTTGTGGATCTCCCTGTGGGTGGTGAGGGTCCCCTTCTTCACAAAACTCTTCCCACACTCAGTGCAGGCGAATGGCCTCTTCTCCGTGTGTGTCCGCATGTGGATATTGAAGTAGATCTTTGTGCTCAGGCTCTTGCCGCAGCGGGCGCAGAGGTAAGGACCACCCTTGGCGTGTGTCTTCTGGTGGGCGGCCAGGCATATCTCCAGGCGGAAGCAACGCCCGCACTCCCCACAGCAGAAGGGTCTCTCTCCTGTGTGGATGCTCTGGTGGGTCATGAGGTGGCCCCGGGTGGTGAACCGCCTCCCACAGTCCCCACAAGTGAAGAGCTCCTCTGCCGTGTGGATCCGCTGGTGTCTCTTCAGGTTTCCCTTCTTGCTGAAGGATTTGCCGCACTCCTGACACGGGTGTGCCTTTAGCACCACGCGCTTGACCAAGTCCTTCATGGCAGCAGCGTCCTGTACCCAGTGGTGTGTGGTGGGACTGCCAAGCAGCCAGCACGTACAAAAAAGCCACAACGTTATGGGGATGGACTGTCTGGGAGGACACAAAAACCATCAGGACGCACACATCAAAGTGTGCTTTAATGGTTGCACTTTATTCCCCATAAGGGGAAGGGTGCTATTGCTGTATGCCGGCTCTGGGCCAACAAGGACTGCATGGTCTTCCTCATTTCTCAGCCTCCTTCCACCTCAGCTTGCCGATGCAATGTTTGTAGCTCCATCTCCTGTCTCCTCTGAACTCCTGGAAAGGCTTTTTTTTCTCAGATTGCAGGACTGAAAAAATAAATGGAAAATTATTAAGACATTGTTTCTTCTCCACCTCCTGTGTTCACTATATAAACATAATGGGTGGCACCTTGGCTGCTCCATGGGAGACTGAACCGAAGAACTCTGAAGCCACAGGCTCATCTGGACTCCGACAGATTGAGCAGGAACAGGCTAATTTCCCCTGGCAATGGAGGGATCTGCTGCAATGACACTGAGGTTTCAGCTCTACTATTGCTGCACTACTGATTTACTCTCAGGATAGTCCTCTTACCGAGAAGATTTATAAGTAAATAAGTTAATTAATTCATGTACTTTGCAGTAGATGTTGTAATTAGTCTCATTTTTTAGGAGTGACTGCGTAGCAACCAAAATCCCCCAAACCTAGAAGAAAACCAAACTGGGCACCACTTGCAACCTGGGATGTGCTGCTTTGTACTGGCAGACCTCCATGCTCAGGGGAAGACACATCAGTGGTGTCCTCAGAGACGTGGAAACCTAAAGTGATTTTGTCCTCCTCAAGAGGGTTCAATTGACAGCCAGGTCTGGGTCCTACGTATTTCCATTAGAAAAAAAAAAAAAAAGCAATCAGTGCCAAGAGAGATGTGAGGAACATCTCCTGTCAAGACTGTGAATTGCAGCAGGGAAAAGAGCCAGAAAGACTGAGAGGAGGAAGACAGTGGTGCTGGAGATGACCATCAACAAGAGTATATGTGGCTGGGCAGGTTTTTACTGGTGGTACTGGTGGCTGAAGGTGCTGCTGCCAAAATCACCACTTATGGGGCAGGCTGCCAGCAAGGACACATGCTGTCAGTGAAATCTGTCCCCGGAGGTCTGGGTTGCCAAGAAGGCTGTGGCTGAGAAGATGAGTCCCTGGGGAGCCTGCCACCAAGGCGTAGGGGGCTGGTGAGGGGGGATGCCCTGGATCAGGGGACAAGCGATGGAAGAGTGGAGTATAAACATCCAAACACAACCGCAATGGGGAGTTTGCAGCTACACCCTCCTCAGAGGAGAGAAGTCAGTGTGGTAAATGAAGTGGGCAGCTATGTCAGATTTGAGAAGACAGTTATAACGGGGAAATTTACTTCAGATTTAGTCTCACCGCTTGTGTTTCCGCTTCAGCTAACCCACCTGGATCCCCACTGATGTTGGAAAGAGCTACCACCGAAGCACAACGGTACTTCGGTCCAAGCTGAATTCTCCATGCTGGTACAGAAAAACCACAGGAAGATAAAACCAATAAAACTCTCCAACGAGCAACTACCTGCAAAGTCATACTGAGCCAGGGGAGACAATACAGACCCACTTGGAGCAGGGACTGGGTTTAGTGTTTGCTAGTGGAGGGGAGACTCCAAGGGGGGCCAGGACTCCTCCCAAGGTGATGGAGCAGCTACGTGACACCTACCACGGGTTTGAATTCAACAGACAAAGCCTCAGCAGCAGCCAGGCTGGAAAGAGGACTCCAAAAAGTTCAATGGTGTATATTTATTGAGGAAGGTCATTAACCCCCTGAGAGGGCAGCAGATTTAGCCTCCTGCCACCAAGGACCCTCCTGTCGGGTCTGGCTGATGCTGTGGGGACGTGCTCAGCCGCAGATGGACTGGCACCGGGCTCCCTGCGGTGTCCACGGCCTCTCTCCATGCCATGGATGCTCGCGCTGGTCCCTTAAAGGAAACACCTCACTGGCAGCAGCATTGCAATTGCCTCCGGCTTTTGGCAAAAAAACCCAACAAATCTCTGAATTCAGATCAAGGTAAAAGGAGGAAATTCCTGTCTACTTTCTTCCCTTATTTTTTTTTTTTTGGTATCCAAATCCTACAGACCCAAATTCTGCCTTTACTTCCAGCTCCGCAACCTCCCGGGCAAAGGGTTTAAATCAAGGGCAGAACCAGATCCGAGGGAGTTGCTTCATCTTTTATTTGGGCTACCCGGACAAATGAAGGGCGGTTGGCCGAAAGCATCTTACCTGAGCGGGCCATCAATCTCTGGCTGGCATTTCTCTCCTCCGGGGCAGTCTCAGTGGCACAACAGTGTTTGCGACTTGGCTGCAAGTTGTGTTGCAGCCGCAGCTGGGCTGACCTAAAGGAAGTCTGTGGCCAGTGCAGTGAGAGCTACCGGAGGAAGGGTGAAGCGAAACAAAGACAAAGAGCAAAGGTTGAAGGAGCAGGGGCAGGACAGGGGAGATGCTCTCGACTTGCGTTGCCGGGAGGGATTTTCACGTCACTGCCAAGGTGTTAGCGGGAGTGTGGGGAGGGAGAGAAGGGGAATTTCTCCCTGATGTGCCTTTCTTCTGCACTGCTGTCTTGGTGGGAAGCTGGAGGGGTCCCCGGCTCGCACTGCCTTCTGGGAATTGTAGTTCTCCCCACAGCTCTGGTCCCCCATCCTGCCCTTTCTGCCCCGGCAGCCAGTGGGTCAGGATCAGGCCATTTCCCTCTTGCCCCAGCTGAGAGTGTTTGCTTTTTCTGCTGTGGGAAGGAAAACATCCCACAGTGCTGCAAGCATCCTTCTTCACTCCCAGGCTGATTGTCTGGGACTTGCTCCAGGAAGCATCAGGAGAGGAAAGATGCATTTCAGGGAGTATTTCTGTGTCTGTAGTAGCTTGCAATCCTCCTGGGGGGAGGTAGCAACCGAGGCTGGTGCCTAGTTACCAGCAAAGGATCCCTTTCAATGCTCAGTGAAAGCACAAAAGGAGTGTGCAGATTTGACAAGGGTGGACACTGAGGCATGTGTACTTGACTGGAGTTAGGAGAGTGATGAGCACCACCTGGGAGCAGCTGAGCCTCAGCAGAACCTCACAGAAAGCACGCAGACCTTCCTGGATCTGCCTGGCACAATGAGCCTTAAGGACTCAGCAAGCAAGCTCTAGCCCAGGATGCTTCTCAGGGAGGCTTTTAGGAGCATGGGCATGATGAAAAGCTGCTTCAGCTTTTCTGCTCTTACCTGGGGCAGCGGTTAGGGGCTGTCCCATGTCTCTGAGGTTGGACAATAACACTCATTCCTGCCTAAGCCAGCACCTCCAATCCTGTCCTAGATATGACACAAGGCTGCAAACATGCTGTTCTCCTCCTCTATGATTCAGGGAAACTGAGGCAGGAGATGGTGAGGTGCCTGGCTCAGACCACACGAGAAAGTTCAAGGCTACAGAATCCCTGGAGTTCAGATCTAGTCTACACACTGTGTGCCTTGGATAAAGTCTGCTGATGTATTTCTTACCCCAACACAAACCAGCAGTATGAGGCAGCAGCACCAGTATGAAGGTGTGCCTACATTCCAGTTTGTATCCCAGTCCAGTGAAGGAAGAAGTCATACAAATCTAACCATCTTTATACCAGTACATGCACTGCAGAAGATACACAAGCCTCATTCAATTTGCCTTCCTGAAGGTCTTCTGCTTTGGTGCATGAAAGTGCCACAACAGGTCCCGGACAGACAGGAGAGATCATGGTGTTAGGCCACAGTAAACCCCAGGTATGCTGAGGTGAGATTCCTCAGGTGCAGGGCTCCTTAGGTAAGATGCCTGCCCTTTTCCATCCTTCCTATTTCCATAATACCTTCCCACAAATCCTGCCTACCAACACTTTGGATGGTGCCGGTCAGCATCTCCATCAACCAGCCCCATCCTGGTGTGTGGCACCATGACAGGTTGAGACACGACATGGATGAGGGGTTCATCCGAACTAACTGGAGGGACCATTTGTGTGACTCCTTTGCTGCCAGACAGATCTGGAGGAAAGGGCCAGGGCTGTGCCACTTCAGCTGTGTCAGTGTCCATTCATCCTGGGGGGGCACAATTTACCTTTTTCTAAAGTGGACGCCTTTAGTAGGGCAGATGACTTCTACCCTCAGAGCTCCTGTTTCTCTCCATTGACATCTGCATATTCCCAGATAAGTCCCCCCACAACTCACCCTCTCCTTCAAACACACCAGGTCTGCCTGCTGTCCCCTCAGGCTTACAAAAGACCCAAAGTCCAAGAAAAGAAGAGATCAAATATGCCTTGGTATGATCCCAAAGTTTTGCTATGTGATTAAAAATAGATTCATGCTCATCCCCAAAAGGACTTCATAGACAAAGTTGTTAGGGCAGGGCTAGGCTACGTCCAAAAATACCTCTTCCTAAGCCCTGTTTGGAAGGAGTGACTTCCCAGTCCGAACAGAGTCTCCGCTATCCTGGGGAAACCCACTGGAAGTGAAGCTGTGCTGCAGTGACTCTGCCTCTGCAACGTACCACTAGATGCCAGTGAAAGCTCTTCCTGGCCTCCTCTTGCTTAGAAAATCTCACACTTTTGGCAATTTGATTTGTTTTATTGTATTTTTAAAAAAGGTAATCCTTCACTTTTGATCTAATAAGGCCTCCTTGCATTTAGGTAGTATGTATAAATATATGTGTAAATGTGTTTTGTGTATCTCCTCTTTGTTTTTCTCTCCTGTTCTCAAATATATATACATATATATATGTATTTGCCTTTGTTTGCTATTATTTAGATGAGAACTTTTTCCCAGTGTCTCCGCAGACCAGGATCTCACCCCCGAGCTCCTTTCCTCATCCCCCTTCCTACCAAACACCCCAACTCCCCAAACCCTTCGCCTGCCAAATCTTCTAGCGACCACATCATGACCTGATGTCCTGACATGGATAGTCGGTCCAAGAAACATGCGGGTACTGGCATGGCATGTCCAAGCACTATCCTGCTCTGGGACATGATTCCTCATAACAAGTCACCAAAAGGCAAGACATAGATCCAGCTTATTGAGCTGTGGGAATAATAGCCTGGAGGAACAGACCTGCAAGGAACTGGGAAGCAGATCACGGAGTAGAAGCGAGTTAGGGCAGTAGTGCCAATAACAAGCTTGCATATATTGGGTGTTTAGTGGGAAGGTGAAATGAATAAAACTTGTAGAAAGGAAAGAAACCCTAT
>NW_009618050.1:62858-97242 GCF_000690535.1 Cariama cristata | reverse complement strand
AAAAAAATAAATAAAGCTCACAATTCTACACCAGCAAGCTCTATGCTGCACTTCAGTGGTGTAGAGATTGGTGTAGGATTGAAATGATTGCACATTTTATGTTTTAGTGCCTGGAGTTGTGCACTTTGCTGAACATAGCCTGTCCCATGTTATTCAATGATGTTTTCGCAAAATCTAAGCCTTTGAACAGCCTCCAGGCTTTGCACACACCATTTTTTTCAGCTGGTTGGTCAAGGCCCAAGTAGGCTGGACTATCCCACGGGCACTCACAAAGCTCAGCAGCTACCCAGGCTGCAGGAGGGATGTGTGTCTGTGTGTTTGTCCTTCGTGTACTGGGCACAGCCACCCTCTCATGGTGGACGACCACCAGGGTTAGGAACATCTTCCCCTTTGGGCAAGTTGTGTTTTGGTGTAGCAGTCTCCTCCAGTGCCTGGTGTACCTCTTGTTCTCTGAAGGACTTGATGCTGATTGCTGTTGGAGACAAGATGTTAGACCTGATGTAGTAAAGTTCTAATCTCGATTGGCGATTTCTGTGTTGGTTTTTCAGACAAATCCAACTCTGTGTTTGACCGGCCAGTTGTATCCAACAAGGCTGCAAAGGAGAAGTGAGAACTAAATTTAAACTGAGCTGTCATATGCTCCAGTGCCTGATTAATTATATAATGAAATAAAAATGGAATTTGGGAAAATAAAGGAGGAGGGTAAATGAAATCTTCACTCTGCTTTAGAAGGAAATATTGCCGCAGGTTTTATTAAAGATGACACAGTTAATCACATCAGGAGGCTTGAGGGTGCGAGGAGGTGGTTGTGCGGGGTACACACAATGCAGGAGAGATGGGCAATGTGACACAGAGATATAAGGGAGCAGGAAACCCAGTTATTTGTTCAGGTGAGTTTGTGATTATTCCCGAGATTTGCAAATATGATAGGTGCCAACTGAGACCGAGGGAGCCCCTAGCTGCCTTGCTACACTATAGATTGTTTTTGTTAATTTAGGAAACAACTTTCACAGTAAGGCAAATGTGATAAAGGAGAATAAAGCGTTTAAATGACAAGTAATTTTCCATGCTATTCTAACACCCCCTGATTTTCTTTAATTGCTTTTGAGCACCTGATTAAGAAGGAAAGCTTTTCTTTTTTGTCCCACATCTCCTACAGATTCATTGTGCAGCCCAAGCCCACGGTTTCCCGTCCTGCTGCCATGAAAATAATTGCAGTGTCTATGACCGCTCCCACATCCACCGTACTCATCTGATAAGAGCTTGAAACAAAAAACTGGTTTAAGCACAATTGGGCCTGGCACTGATTTCAAGCCTGGCCAGATCACAATCACCTGTCCACCTTTCTGTCCTACAAGCAATGGGCTTCTCCTTCATGAGGACTGAGTTGTTTGTTTTCCTCGGGAGAGCTGCAGTCAGGGCTGGCGATGCAGGGCTTCTGTCGGGAGGGAGAAGGAAGGATTATGGCTGTAATACCTCCAAATCAGGAACCCCTCCTTGCCCTGCTCACTCTGTCCCAAGTGCTGTCAGCATTATGGGAGGGATCAAACATCTCCAGATCTTCTATGTGGTGAGCAGGGACCTGGGATGCTACAAGGACCTTGGGACCTAGCCCTGCAGCAGCCACCCTTTCCTGCCCTGAGTCCAGCTCTCTTCACCCTGCTGGCAACTTTCTTTCCCAAAATGACAACCCCATCATACGATAACATAAAAAACTAGTAAGGTCTAAATGACATGTCCAAGGTTGAACAGCACATCAGTAGCAGAGCAGAGAAGCATCTCAGAAGCTGGTGTAAGGCAGCACAGCTCTGCTGCTTAACAGAGCAGCTTTCCCAGTGCCTTTGTAACACAACACCTGCTATTCAATGCTCTTGCTTTCCTGGTTTCATCCTTCCTCCACAGACAAACCACGTAGATCCTCCATGCCCATACTCATGTGTAATAAAGTTGTAGCTACTTGAGTAGTGAGTGCCGCTTGCCCTCTAATGTCTTTCATTCCCCATATCTCATGGAGAGGGAACCAAGCATTAACCCTAGGACTGGTAGGTGTCTTCCAAGCCTAGATTATAAAACTGGAGCCTGGGGATGAGCCTGGCCTGTGCCGGTGCCTCAGTTTCCCTGCCTGGAGGGCAGCGTGGGCAAACCCAGATGAGAAGGCGAAGTCTTTGCTTTCAAATACCTGCAGCAGAGCTGGGGTCCCTGATAGTGAGAGGAGCTTATATTCAGTGGAGGAATTTCAAGGGCATGACTCATCTGCTCTAATTTAGACATCTGCCTTAGGCTGAGATGAATCACGCCCTGGGCCCCCCTGACTTGGTTTCTGCATACTACCTAGGAAGCCTGGCTCAGGCACAGATGTGCACATATTGCGGTGTAAATCCTGCTGTCAGCTGCCTGTCTGAAGGACCAAACACCTGGTTCGCCTCTTCTCCTGACTCTTGCCCACCCCACTCCTCTCTGGGACTTGTCAATGGAGACTAAAGGAAAGAGGCAGGTGTGAATTTACCCACCAGAAGACCAAGAAGGTGTTATGCCTCCTCTGATGCTGCCCATGTCACAAGATGCAGGGCTCGGGGGAACGCCAGTGTACCCTGCTACATACAGCCCTGACAACTGTGAACGGCTGTGGGGGAGCTGCTAATACATGTGGAACTCAATTCCCCAGGCTGCCCTGCTGCACTGATCTTTCTCTTTCTTTGTCTTCTAGTGTAGAGAATATTTCCTTCCTCCTCGCATTGCTTCCTAGATACATCCTCCATGTAGTAACAATACATCCTAAGAGAGGGGCATCACCCAGTCCCCTGAACCAAGGAAAATAGTAACTCCATACTGAAATGCTCAGTCTGTGCTTAGAGGATGGGCTTCTTTTGGCGTGGGGCAGTTATTTCTTCTTTTTTTCAGCTACAGTTTGATTTCATCTCTCTGATCCCCTGTATCACAGTCCTCGGAATCATTCACTCCGCTTCAGAAAGGATAGTCAGGATTTCAATATATAAAGTCATTTTTAGAGGGTAGAAATGCTCACAAGTTCAAAGTGTTTTTAATCTACAGAGGACCAACTAGCTGGTAAAGAGAGGAATCCAAGCAAGACCTTTCATCACCTTTTGTGACTTCCTCAAAGGCCTAGAGAGTAGTTCACCAATTTATCTCTTTTAAATGATGTGAAAGGCCAGTGGAATTAAAATCTTCATCTTCATCCTTCAAAGCCTAGCTACTCTTATGTTTAGGGTATGCTTTTAGCCAACACAGCTGGAAAACCCTTTGGATTCAAGCCAAGCAGCCTTAAAAACCAAACTTGCAGATGAAGAAATGGGATCTTGTGGAGTTACAGCAGGATGTGGAAGCCAATGTTTTAAGAAAACTATCTGGGAGCCCTCCTGCTCAAGGACATTTAGGACCAGTAACTCTCATGCTCCCGGTGATTCAGCCACCACCCTGAAAGGAGACATCCAGAGCATTATTTGTATTTCTGCATCCCCAAGGTTTCACATCGCTGCTGGTTAGCCATTGTGAGAGACCCAGCAAGGAAGGCTCTTGACAACTGTTTATAAATATTTAGCATCTTGCTCAGGTGAGGAGTCATGGTAAAGTGCCCATGTTTCCAGAGTGCAGGAGTTTGCAGCGTGTGCTTTCGGTAGTCACGAGGATTTGTTGGGTGCCTGCTCAAGGGAGAAGAGATTTTTGACATTTAAGGGTTTGTTGTCTTGTTTTCTTACACTTCTTTTAGAGGTGGAGAAAATGAGTGACGTCCTGGTTCTTGTATTTTATATGCTACTTCAAAGGAAAGGATGCTTCAAAGGTCAGAAAACAGGGCTGGGGATGAAAAAAAGCCCTGTTTCCTTGTTAGCTGCTCAGTCGGTGTGGGCTATGACATGCTGTCAGGCAGCAGTAGCTCTGCATAACATTAGAAACACTTTCACTCCTCTCTCATGCTCTCCTCATTTTCTTTGGAGCAAGGCAAATCCTTTATTTGAAGCAAAACCTTGAGCAAACACTGACTTTCAAAATTAACAAAATACTGACATTCAACACGGATCCTTTTCAAGAGCAGAGTGGATGTGAAAACAACCTGGGTAGCATTGCTCTTTGAATGCGTGATTTCACTCTCTGTACAATTAATTTGAAGCTCTTGGAATCAGCTTGTTTGCAAGCATCAGAGGAGAGCAAGAGATTTGTTATCGTCTAGCAATAGCAAGAGAAATAAATGTTTTAGTACTAATCTGCAGTGTGAGGTCATACATCATAGACCAAGGGTATGGATCAATGGCTTAGTGTCCAACCAGCAGCTAGTGACAAGCAGAGCACACCAAGGGTCACCACTAAGTCCCATATTGTCCAGCATGCTCATCATCTTCAGTTAAGAGGAGGAACAGGCTGCCCATCCCTGTGTCCATCCCTGTCAAGACCCAGCTGGATAAAGCCCTGAGCAACCTGCCCTGTCCTCATCACTGAGCCTGCTGTGAGCAGGAGGTTGGGCTATAGATCCTGAGATCCTTTCTAGCCTGAACTATCTTGTGATTCTGAGATCCTATGACCTAGGTAATAATCTCAGAAAATCAGCAGGTGGCACAAAACTAAGGACCTGATAGAACTGCGATTTAGAGGGACCTTGGGAAGCCTGCAGAGAAGTTGAGGGATCTCAGCTTGTCTAGTGAGGCGAAGTGAGGCTGAAGAGTGATCTAACACCTGTCTGCAACTGCTTGCAGGGGAGTGGCAAAGACTTTGGAGCCACACTCATAGCAATGGCAGGTGATATAACCAGTGACGATGACCACAAATTGCAACTTGTGAAATGCAGGTGAGCCGTTAGGAAAAATCTTTCCCTCACAGAAGCGATGCACAAGACTTGTTTCCCCATGCTTGGATCTGCTCCTTTGGATATGCCAGAGCACAGCAGTGCGATTCTGCGGTGGTGAGTGGTCATCTCTCCATGACAGCAAGTACCAAGGCTATTTCTTCCCTCTCACTGAAGAGAAGCCCTGTAAAGCAGTGGTGCATCTGAGCACATTGTTGGTACCTGGGTCTGTCTCGCTTCCCTGGGAATCTGGTATTAGTCTGGGCTGAGATGGGAATTCAGAGCAAGACTTGTTTTTCTACCTCTTCTTTCTTTTCTTTCATCAGTCGTATGTAGATTTACTTTGTATGTGTATATAGAAAAGCCTGGGGTGATAAAAAACCATGGTGATATCAAATTTGTTCTCCAGTAAAGCTCACTGAAGTTCAACAGATAGTTTATTCCTGTACTTAAAGGGATTTCACAGAACCACAGACTGGTTGAGGTTGGAAGGGACTTCTGGAGGTCATCTGGTCCAACCTGCCTGTCAGGCAGGGCTACCTAGAGGTGGTTGCCCAGGACTATGTCCAGGTGACTTTTGAATACCTCCAATTTCTACAGTTATTGCATTCTAAGAGTTGTCCCAGCTTTAAAAATGGTGAGAATGGATGCTCTTCAGCCACTCTATTCTGGGCTCCACAGATTTTCCAACTCCCTAACAGGTACGAATGCTAATTGTGTGATAATAAGTGTCATTTAATGTGAACCCAAACACTCGTCTTCTGCTCTGTGGACTGGGCTGAGTTAGCAGTTTGTGCTGCAGAACTGAAAACGCGAGGAGTTTCAACACAAGCACAACGCCTTTGTTGGAAGCGAAATCCCCCGTTGTTTCTCCAGGGCTCCTTCTGTGCAGTGGGAAGCTGTTAGTCTCCTCTTTGCCTGTGTAGGCAAACTGCCATGATTATATAAATATGGACTATGTCCCTGTGCAAATCAGTGGATGGATCCCCTCTTGAAAGGAACGGATGGTGCTTATTAACAGGATAAGCACCATAAAAGAAACCTTTGAAGTGCCAGAGCTTTGTTGTTCTGCTATTGAAGTCAATGAGAGCTTCAATAGTGGCTTCCGCTGGAGTGGAGCTAGGCTGTCTCCATTGATCTTGAAGCATATGCTTAGGCAGAAGAGAGACTCTGATCTTCCAGTCCCCCAAATCTGCTTAGGTCAGAGCTCTTCTGTCATGGTAATTTGTGTGGGTGTCTGTGCTGTGCTTCAGGTAGCCTCCATTCGCACAAGTGTCTGCCCTGCACAGTGCCAGTCCCAAGCATGGTGCCAGAGGCTGAAGAAGGTTATGGGGCATCCTCCTTGGGTATGAGTCTGCTCAGCCTCCAGACCCAGAAATACAGACGTTTCTCTTCCTACCTGACCCAGGGACAAACCCCTGGAATCAGAGCAACATGAGTTGAACTTGCTTGTGGTTGTGCCGTCCTTGCGACAAGTCTTATAGTCTCAAACTGTGCCAGGGGAAGTTCAGGCTAGAAATGAGGAGGCATTTCTTCACAGAAAGGGTCGTTAGGCATTGGAATGGGCTGCCCAGGGAGGTGGTGGAGTCACCATCCCTGGAGGGGTTTAAGAAAAGACTGGACGTGGCACTCAGTGCCCTGGTCTGGTTGACATGGTGGTGTTAGGGCAAAGGTTGGACTCGATGATCCCAGAGGTCTCTTCCAACCAAATTGATTCTGTGATTCAATTCTGTGATTCTGTGAGTTGATTCAATACCCATGTCTGATCTGCTTATGGATCAGGACAGTGGCCCAGGAGGGCGAGATCCTGCTGTCATATGAACCAGAGCTGCTGCATACAGAGGAGCCCTCAGGCATCCCAGCATAAATGATCACTGGAGCCTGGGAAAACATCCCTATGTACCTGCTTTCTTCTCAGTCTTTCTTAGGTAGCTTTATAGGCAGTACTAAAGTGGTGGTACTACGGACTGCTGCAGTCCTCAGTCAGCTTTAAATCCTTTTTGAAGCCCTTGTAGGGATGCTCAACTCTTCCTGCTCCCTGGCAGAGGATTGGGAAGTGTAGGTCAGTGCCTGGATCTCCAGTTTCACTAGTGGGGAAATGAAGGCCCAGAGCAATTTTTATCCATGTTATAAAGCACTAATCCACTGCTAGACATTAAACCCAAGTTTCCATCCACTTTCCTAGGTGTGTGTAGGGAGGAGGACAGGACACCTAGGCTGTAGTGCTTTAATCCGCTCTAAGAACGATGTTAAAAGAGTTTCACATGGTTGCTAGTGACCAGTTCTTTCTGAAAGGCTAAATAGAAACCAGTGACTCATTCTGGCTAGGGGCATCCTTCTCTTTTGTGTTACCTTGGCACAATCCTGCAAAGGAAGCAGTGCCACCACATTTCTTTCCCCTCCAGGTTTTTGCGTGAAGATACTTTATACAAATGAGCCTATCTTTAAATCTTTCTTGCATGAAATGAATTGACCACGTTATTCTGGGTTGTCTAACACCTGCTTAAAAAACACCAGTGATGGAGAAACTCCAGTGTCCCCAGTCAGTAAATCCCAGTCTTTCTGGAGGAAGCAGAATTTATGTCACAGTCTTTCTAATTCCACCTCAGCTTGCCCACTGTTAGAGGCATCTTTCTTAACGAATGCTGTCCTTCTGATCCTGTGGTGTGGTTAGCCATGCAGTGTAGCCCTTTTTCTGTTGTTGCTCCTGATGAAAACAACCTCACCAGCCTCTCTGGCATCTCACAGTGCGTGATTTTGTTTGCGAGAGTGGCTGGTGTAACCACACTGAGCAGCACTCTTCATATGAAGCGCTTGGTCGCTGGTGTACCAGGGGCTGAGCAATGAAAGTTAATTACAAAGCAAACAGACTGGCAATCAGATGCCAGAGACTTGGCTTGGTAATGAGCTCCTAAAGTTTCTTTTTGAGAGGGATGCTGGGTTGTGTCTATTTAGTAGAGCGTGTTTCAGTCTGCTTTTGCAAAGTGATGTTTCTGAAACAAATGAGACTGTTTATCCAACAACAGTCCACAGAGGTGGCACAATCCCAGCCATGTGCTTGTAGACTATTTCCAAGTTTTTCCAAGTAGTAATTAGGGTCCCTCTGTTGTCAATAAAAGATACAATGACATAGCCCCCCCCCCCCAAGATAACGTGCTGAACATAAGTGGGCTGAGATGTCCTCTACAGCATCCTTTTACTCTCCCTTGACTCTACAGGGACCCTGGACATCTGGCTTAGGTTATACACCTGGACCACCAAAGGGAGGTGAGATGAAATCCTAGCCTTGGTCTGCTAAGGGTCTCATCGATGCCTGTGAGGCTGGTGTGGAAAGATAGTGTGGCCTTGGCTCAGTGGATGAAACATAAATATCTAATGGCTTTTGAGATGCTCTACCCTGGCAGCTTCCAACTTTTGCTCCAGGGAAGCACAAGTTTCTAAAGGCTCTGTTTCACGTCTCTCTTCGCTGTGTGGGTATCTTGAGTATCTCAAGGCTGCACAAAAGGCAATAAACACCTACATTTAGACACTTAATTTGAATCTTCTTTGATTGGAGTATAAGTGTACGTGTTGATCTGGTGTGCGTATACAAAATATAGGCCAATTACTTCTGTGTGATCCAAATGTCCTCGCACATGGTTATTTTCACAGGGGCACTCAGGAGGCCTCTCTGCTCACTGATGGAGGTGCAGAAGAGAGCATTTTCCTGGGGAATCACTGGATGACCTGAGTGAGGACATTGGTTCTGGCAAGAGTCTGACAAGCTGGTTCTTTTGGTAGCTTGTAGACTTTGACCTCTTTCTGAAAAAAACATCAGTCAGGAATGAAGATACTTGTCAGGATTTAGAATTTCTCAGTATATTTTTATCAGTAGATGGAGAACATTTTTTTTTCCCCAAGCAAAGATAACAGGAGCTGTGAAATCAGTCAGACTTGAGCTCATGTCAGCTGCTCCTTGGAGACGCTGGTTGAACACGCCAAAGTTTAAAAGCTTAAGTTAAACCTCTTCCTAAAATCATGAAATCTGTTAAAAAAGATTGAAAAAAAAAAAAAGATTTTCCATGATTTATTTTTCTTTCAGAGAAACTTGAGATTCCCCATAATGACATGATTTCAAGCGGTGTAGCCGTGAGTGAAACAGAACAACTGAGGTTCTCAGGAACGTCAGATGTGCTTAGTCACACTGCATAGAGGAAACAAGTGGTCAAGACAGTGAGAAAAATCAAGATTCTAGTAAAATAAAGACAATATGTAAGAACCAAGTGTCCATCCTAACAAAGCGTACAGCTGAGTTAATCACTGTAGACTCCTTTGTCATCAAAAGAGAAAATAGTCACTTTCGCATCATGATTCATCTGGCCTATTTTGGCTCACGTCTTTTGCCTCAGGACCTCCTCGCCAAATTGACTAGATCTTTGCTGACTTTAGAAGATCTGAAGGTGTCTAACTCAGCTGGAGGCACCTGCTTGCCAGATACTTACTTTTGACTGAATATTTCTCCATCCAGCTGTCCCATCCTTTGCGCATTGGGCATTTTGCACCGAAGCCCCACACGTCTGTTTCTGCCTTTGCAAGTCACATTTAACTATGTTTGCAACAACT
Source organism: Cariama cristata (assembly GCF_000690535.1). NCBI lineage: Eukaryota > Metazoa > Chordata > Aves > Cariamiformes > Cariamidae > Cariama > Cariama cristata. The sequence goes on along the minus strand of NW_009618050.1, from coordinate 87,845 downwards.
GCCTCCTATTTCTTTATTTGACCCACAGTAATTGCGGGAGTATGGGAGGAGGGCATGATGTTGCCAACTCTACTTTTCCTGCGTTGTCTTGGACTGCATTCAAATACTAATGCAGTGCAACAAAAACCATGTCCCGTGGTAATGAATGTTTTTGTAAGCTGACAGGGAGAAAAATGCTGATCATTCGTAGGCTGAAAATACAGGGAAGGGTGTGTAGCGCTAATCTTTTCAGAGGAGCTATTCTGGTTATCCGTGTGTGTTTGGTGATGACCAAGAAACACAAAGCTGTTCCCCATTCTTTTCACTGACTGCCAGGAGGATGTGTGCTCGACACAGAGACCTTAGTAGCAAAGGGCCTTGTGAAACACATTTCCATGATACTAAAAAAATTCAATTAAGAAGCTCCCAACTATGTGACATCTCAGCTCTTCTGTGTTATTTCACTCTGTCTGGCCTCCTTTATATACCTAAGGTGCTCTCAGAAAGACATCCCCAGAGCTATTCAGCTCTGTCCTTCTCATTTCAAATGGCATGTGCCAGCCAGTTTGTACGAGAAAAGGCTGTTTGTTAAAATTTGTGGGTTTATGATCCGTGCTCCAAAAAGGTGATGATCATAGCAGACATGCTCGACATAACATAACCCATTAGCAAGAACCGCTTCCTAATTAGTGCTAGACAGCACATACACTGACATCTCCTCTGATCCCAGTTTGGAATAGCACATTGTTTTTTCCCCAGAAGCTGGTAAGATCCTGATCCTGGGGTAAGTTGGCTCCTGAAAAGGTGTCACAGCTGGGCAGATGTCACAGCTGGCTCACCCAGAGCCACCAGCCGGAGCAAGGGGATGCCATATGGGGTGCTCTGCCCTGGTGAGTCAAGCCTGGGCAGTCTGAGCTGATGGTACAGACATTATCGTCTATAGGCTCCCTGAGCTCACAGCCAACAAATCTTCAGAGATTCCCCTGGAAACCTCCAAGGAAATTCCTCAGCACTAGTGACATCACTTCTGAGGAGAGAGGAGCATTTTAGGGAAAACATGCCAAACTCTTGCCTCCTCCCTTCTTAAAGCCCAGACAGTGTGAGAGCTAAGGCCCATCCATGGAAAGCTTTGCCCATAGTAACTCCAGTTGAGGAGGGCAGCTTCTGGAGGACTCAGTCTGTGCCCTTGCACTGGGTATTGAAGATTGGATGTTGGAGTTCTCCTGCCAGTGTCCAGCTTTAGGGACTGTTGGGAGCCTCTGGAACCACCTCTGAAGCATCCCAGCAGTGCCAGCCCTGCACAACTGATGCCAAGCAGGTAACGGTGTTGTGGTGCCCTTCTCAGAAGGGTCCTGCTATTGCCTGTCCCAAGGGTAGGCAGTATGGCATACTTGAAGCTTTGCCTGTCTTTCAAAGGGGAGCCATGAAACAGCTGAATACCTTTTCCTTGGTCTAGTAGAGAGCTGTTCTGCTGTGCCGGAGCCATCCTCCTGGAAGGTATTTGGATGTGGTTGTCCTGTGAGAGTCTGTTGGGAGTCTGAGACTTACTAAAAAATAGTAGCTTTGTTCAAGAGGAAATCTGAAATCCATCAACCCAGGAGACGACAATGTAATAGCCAGCTCTATGTTACATACTGCAGGGAAGAAGGTATTGCCAAGATATTTTTTCCATGGTGACCAGTGATGTGGGAAGACTGAAGTGCTGGGTCCTAATTGCCAGAGGATGAGCAAGCAGTGGGGCCAGGTACACACAGTGTCTCATGGTAAACACAAACAGAATGCTCCAGATTCAGCAGCCTCGTCTCTGAATTATGCTCTGATACGCTTCACTCTTTGCTTTATTCAGGAATGCAGAGAAGGAACTCATTTGATCTGTGTAGACAGCACAGTGTCGCCTGAATCCATTCTTTTCTTTGCAGTTCATTGGAGATTAGCATTAATTGACGGTCATTAGCTGAGAAGTGCCTCTAATCAGTCAGCTTTCTATCGAGTTTTACAGCCATCCATTCTAGAAATTACAGTCATCCTGTCTGCCTTGCCATCACCCATGGCAGCTGTATAAACCAGAGAAAGACATAACCTTCAACTCCTCTCCCCAAACAATCAAAACCACATTATCACCTCTCCTTTTTTCCTAGGCATCCATTGGACTGCTCAGGTTCAGTCTCAAGATTTTATGTACAGATTTGACAAAATCCTGCTTCAGAAGTGTCCCCTTTGAGTGCCTAAGAGTGGTGCTCAAATTTAACAATTTAATCTGCAAATTTAGCAGATGCATCTATAATTAGCATCAGGAAATCACAGTATGATTTCCATATAAATACCTGAAAACTTCCACATCCCAACTATCCTCTGGCAAAAGCAATTGAAGCATCATGCCCTTGACATCAGCCAAGATGTGTGGCCTGTGATAGCAGGTACACCATTGACTGGATTTTTACCACTACCGAAGAAGGAGCTGAGTTCCCAAAACATAAGGTAGTTATACCACATAATACAGGAGGGGGAAAACACGGAAGACAAACCTTTGGTCTCACAAAAATCTTGTGGGATCTTGGCGTTATAAGACAGAAAACTGTTCACTTTGGCAGGTTTTGTCTGCAAGATCCCCAGACAGCGAACACAACAGGAGCCAATTGACAGTGTGATAAATAATATCGTAGTTTTGCTTAAGTCATAAATAGACAGGCAGTTGGAAAGAATGTAAGTTTCCAGGTACCCAAGTATGGGCATTATGTATTCAGATACAGGGTTAAGATAAGTATGGGGACAGAGACACCACTTATCTTAGCCATGATTAGCCTTTTCCTGGATGACACATTCCCGCCCTTATCTGGAAGAGAGGATTAACTGCCCTCTTGGGTTTGCAATGTGGCTGGAACAATAGAGCACAAGCACCGGAATAAGAAGTTTAACTGAGAGGAAGACTTTGAGCCTTCGCACCACGACCCCCAAAGAAGACCCCTAGACAACAGTGCGCAGATGCAAGTGGGAGGGAATAGACGTAAATAACTTCGGGGAAATCATTTAAATATGTATAAGACTTCTGGGAAATGACATGAATATGAATGACTGTCCTAAATAAATTTGTGGAAGTTGGACTAACCGGTGTGCATGCAGGAGGATCACGGGGGTGATCTCCCGTGCACCCAGCGCTGAAATAAACCTTTGCTTCACAGACTTTGTCCTCTCTTAAAAACTACATAGGTGAATGTTTCTCACAACAGTTTCAGTAGTTGCCAGGTTGTGCCTATTCTGGCAGTGATGTTTGCAGAGATGGTCAATCATTCCAGCTCACAACATACAGGCAGAGTTGACAGAGTGAATGCATCTGAATTATGGGCGTATTTACTAGTGTATGCAGGTTGTAAGAGTCTCCAGTTAAAAGTGTATGTGCTGTTCTCCTCAGCAAACACCCAATTTATAATTAATATTAGAAGACATTATTTAATGTGGTGATTTGGTAAGGATCTATTTCATATGGGAAACCATTTTGTCTGATTAAGAAAAACAGATATAGTGAGTATAATTTTAGAACGAGCTGCTTAAAAGGAAAGTTAAGACAACACTCACGTAGGAGGATGGTAAAACATTAACCAGCTGCTTTCAGAGAAAATTCTCATATTTTGCCTTAAAATATCATTCACATTTCAAGGGATAGATCACTGAAGAAATTTTGGCAGGACTTAGGTTCTTAATTTAGAGGCAAGGAGCAATGTTTCAGACATGCTTTGCCTATGATTCCTGGTGAGCAGTGACTCCCAGACCAGCATTTGGGGTCTTGAGAGACCCTTTTCCATCCCAATTTTGTCCCTCGTGTTTCCTTATCCGTGACCTCTATTCCTTTCCTCCCTTGACATTACTGATCACTGAAATGCTCAGACTTTCTGCATAGACAGAAGTGACCTTATTTATGTCTCTGAAACACTCTCTGTCAATAGTGACCTCTCTGAACGGAGAAGGACTTTGAGCGCTTCATGGTGTGTGTCTAGCTCGCCTGGCTGGACCAACATCTGTTGTGTGAGGATGGAGACACTTGCGGTAGGTGCCTAAATGAGATGTCAAGATGAGAACGAAACATTTGCAGAGCATATGTGTGAATCACCTTATAGTGACTCCCCTCAAACAATTCATCTCACCTGAAGGTAGACCTCAAAAAAAGAACACATGCTGTATAAATGCTCATTTATCTCCATGGTGCTGCAAAAGGGAGACTAGACGAGTCACTCAATGGTGAGACACATACCACAGATGTCCAAAGTTAGATGAGATGACTTTCTTTTGGTGTCTGACTCTGAAAAATCCTGTTCCTGTACTGGCCTCCTAAACCAGGGGAAACCAGCTATGGTGTTCCATCAAACCCTTTAGAGCAGTGACTTGGCCCTATGTGAGAAAACATTTGTTTTGCAGTGGTTTTGGAGGAAAGGAAAACTTCAAGTTTTTGTTTTTGGCAGGGTGCTGTTTCACACGCTTTCTTCTATTTATCGGTACTTCTTATTCTTACATTAAACAACTGTGACAATAACAGCTGCCTGACAGTGTGAGGAAAAAAATTGTTAGGATGAGAACAGAGTAAGCATCTTTAAAAACAGTGGTACATCATTTGATGTATTTTAATACAAATAAGATCCACTGCTATAGAATTAACCCAGATGTGAGATCTGTGGGTTTAGGTAAATGGAAGGTTTTGATGAAAAATGGAGATATTAAGAAGTGATAGAGATGAGGACAGGGGTGGAATTACTTGGGGAAGGTTTCTGCATTATCCTTTGAATAGTCTATGTGCTCAGATTGTGTGTTAGACTTCTGTGCCTTTCTAACATGTTTTTATTATTTGCAGTGTTATAACATTTATAGGTTCCAGTTGAGAGCTGGGAGTACTGCAGTAAGGGATGCAGACCTCAGCGAGACAAGGGCTCTCCTCCCAGGAAGCACAGCCCACCTGCAAAAGGAGGGAAAAAAATTAACAGAGAAGAGGAAGACCTGCCAATACAATGCTGAAGGCCAGCAAGAACCAGGAGGGAAGCTCCAGTCCCTGACTGATGTGTTCTTCCCTTATGCCTCTACGTTACAATGGGGATCTCAGAGTGCTTTCTAAAGCATCCTCTTAAATCCCCTTTTCCATTACCTTGACCTGGTGCTTCAACTTACCTCCGAGGCACCTACTCCATGGAGAAACAGTATGGGTTGGAGGAAACCCTGGCTTGTGGCTTACGGGTCTTCTGAGCCAAGAAATAATAAGTCCTGGATAAAAGGCACTAACGAACCTTTCCATTGGGAAGAGAAATCTCAGAAGGATGTGCGTAAATCATTCACGATAGCTAGGAAGGGGAAGAGAATATGCGGTTTTCACATAGCTAGAGACAATCACTCATAAGCTTATATTTTCTGGATTAGACATTTGGAGGAAGATCTCTCTCATCCAAAACCAGACTAGACAATTCGTGCTCTAGACTGGCCTATTTCTCTCTGACGTCAACAAATGGGGCCCAGAGGTGTCTGACTCAGCTGAAGCTGTCTGTACTGCACACATGACAGCTTGTGGGAGAAACGAAGAAATTCCAACGGCCAAATGCAGTTTATTCATGAATTAGGTGTCCAAGTGCCTGTGACAGTCCCTGGAGTCCAAGGGTTTGATTCAGTCACCTTCATGAAGGAGTCTGGTGCTGCTGGAGGTTACTAAGGGTGTCTGAAACATTCATACAGGGCTGGTAGAGATGACACCTACCCCTGGGAGACCTACGACTTTCTGGACCAGCAGCCAGGCAAGATACTCTGTCGTCTCAAATAACACCCAAAACCTATGTTTAGGGACATGGTCCCTAGGCCTCCATGGGCTAGGAAGGTGAGCCATGGATACTTACTCCACTATACTCAGGTGAGATGAATCCACTTCTAAGAAAATGTTGGTTATGAGCTACTCTGTTACCTTACTCTGTAGACAGTCACAGTCTTGAACTTAAGTCCTCCAGAGAAGGTACCGTAAACGCTCCAGTGGGTTGGAGGTCTTCGGTTCAGTCATTGCTGCGCTGATTGAAATAGTGGTCACTAAAAGTAAGCAATAAAGGCAAAATTCATCAGGTTTCATACACACTTCTGCAGTGAGCAAGGGCTGAATGTCCCCCAGCGTACCATTTCACCTGAAAAAACAACACCTGAGTGTTTCTTCTTTGCTCTCACCTCAGCATCCCACCTTTGAAATCACACTCTGTCTTCTCAGCCTGCTCCTCTCCTGGGTTTCCAAGCAGTTGGTCATGTCAGAATAGTAAAGCTTAATTGCTTTGACCTTGACAAAAGTATAAACCACAGGAAGAAATGGGGGGGAAAAAGGAGCCAGGCTCTTCAGTTCTTAATATCAATTCATAATAGTTAAAAAGAACTGAATAATATTATTACATTTAAAAAGAATTTTTTTTTAGTCTCAATGGAAGCCTAAATGGAATATATCTTTTTTTTTTTCCTTTCTTTTTTTTTCAGAGGTGGCATAGCAGAGAATCATTATTTTCCTTCACAAACAAAAAGTCTTATTGTGCAAAATCCTGCCTAGTAGAAAACATGTATTGTTCTATGTCATTGCAGGTATTATTTTATGAATAAAATTCTTTGTGTTTAAAGGATACAACTTGATTGAAAAAAGCATCAAGCTCCTAACTTAACATGTTCCTGAGACAAAGATCTTCCATGTCTCTGATAAAAGTGATGAACACCATCTTCTTGATGCAGCCTGTTCACATGCATGGTGTGGATGGATATTTTTTTGTTGTTTCTGTTAGTGCCCAGCCAGGCCTGGCTCTGCCGAGCCGCAGGGTTGCTTTCTCAAGCACTAATTTGGACTGCCTCAATAGCAGGGAATTTGCAAGAAACTATGATGTTTGAATTATTTCTTATGGTTCAGCATTACTGGAAATAACACAGGGATTGCTTTACATCTGCTCCTGTCCTCTGTGACGCTACATATACGTAATGGTAAGCCTTTACTCTTGGTTAGGGTTCCTGTTGAAGACAATACCCCTAGGAGTTGGATTATCAAAGAATAAAGCCCACTTCTCTAAGTGCTGAGAAAGTTGTCCAGTTAGCTATTTAACTTTCTAGTTCCTCTACTAACCAGCAATTCAGAGTGTACTGTTTCCTTACACCCACTCCCAAAACATTCTCACTAGCTTCCTAACATGACCCTTTGTGAGAAGGCACTGATCTAGTTTAATCTGGCAAATGCAGAGCGCGTTGTGCCCTTGGGAGAGGTGAACTACCCTCCTTCTCAAAGAGTTGGACAATAACACTGCAGGGTTAGTGTCGCCGAGGCTAGGGTAGCAAATAAAATGGGCTAGAGGCTGCTCCCTAGCTCTGACACCCTCTGGCATGTATTACTAAACTCTTTTCCTCTCCTGAAGAGGATGACTGTGTCCAAGCTACCTACTGGGGATGTGTCCCACCTTGTGCTAACCTCCAAACGGTGTCTGGGAATGTATGGGAAAGAGCAAACTGGCCCGATCCACGCTTGCTGCAAAGTTTGGGCAGGTGGAACTTGAAGTTTTCCAGGATGTTTTGGTAGACTTCATTCCTCTGATAATGTTTCCAGCTGGTGCTGTTTCTCAGCAAAGACTCACATGAGCTGTGTGTGGTTTGGTAGAGCTGACTGAGATTTACCCAAATGTCGTTGGCTATTTTTACAGAGAATATTTCTATTGAAATATTTCCATCTCTGTTATCACACTCTGTGCAATTTACTTCAGTCTGTTATCTTCTTAAAATTGTCTTTCCACGTATATTTAATTGTGACAACAGGAGGGGAATCCCAGAGCTGGTATGTCTTCTCTTCCCATCAAACCCAGACAATTTTATTCTAAATAGTGACTGTTAGATTAATCCCTGCTTTCAGCATGGACAGCCTATGAGAAGCATTTCAAAGAGTAAGATGTGTGGCATTAATATTCTATAAGATGACTCAGAGAAGTACATGACTTAGCAGAGAGCTGGGAACTGCTATTGCTGAGCAAGACGCCTGACACCTCCGCCAGTGCCAGCAGTGGTACCCATGGGTCCTTGGATTAGAGTTTATTTGGGCTGTGCTGATATTTAGGTGTTCTGAGTGTATATAATATAAAAAAAAACCATAAAATATATAGTGTTGTATGCTTTGAACATATGTAATAGACTATATATATGCATATGTGGTATATAAGAACTACAGAGCAAAATTGTCAATGACCAATCCATAAAACAACCAGTAAAGATGAACATTTCATTATATACTTCCTCTTGGATGGGATATGCTACAGTTGCATACAGAATCTGCTGTCTTCTACACGGAATCACCTGCCCTTTGGTATCAGGGTTTGGACCAGGTGGCTTCCCAGCAGCTCCAGTCCCCTGATCTCCATGCTCCTGAGAGGGGAGAGTTTGTGCAAGGTGCATCCCTCACCTGCTCTGTTCTCCTTTTGAGCATGTACTCCCAAAACAGAGAGGTGGATACCAGGCAAACTCCCTTCCGTGGCAGCTTAGAAGTTTCCCTGTGTAACAGAGTGAAATTCTCCAAAGCAGCTCTGGAATCATGGAATAATAGTTCTGCAGATAGTCTACCAGAAACTTTCCTCAAAGATACTGATCCCAGATCCAAAGCCCTGATGGTGTGATGATCTCAGAGGTAGCAGTTACATTGCTGTAACATTATTTTTTTGCCCTGGAGAAGTTTTATATACTCAAGAGCTGTGTCTTTAAAGTTTTCCCATCGTACCTCATTTATCCACCTATTGCACCTTATCAGATCCTGCCTTGGGATCTCCCTGCCTCTGGGCTCTCTTTGTTCTGCTTTCATCCATGATGCTTAGCACAGCACAGCTCTGATCCCAGCACCTTCAGAAGGTGCAAGAAAAATGAACAAATCCCGGGTGTCATTTAGAGCCCTCTCTAGTCCTGCGATGCCGTGGCCATGTGCGTTGCTCTCACATGCTTTCACATCAGAGATGAACACAATGTAAATGGGCAGATAGGAGAACTTCATGCACAGTCACAGCTCTGAAAAACCATCGTGTAAACTAATGAACAAATTAGGTTTACTGGGTTCACTGGAATTGAGTTACTTGAAGCAATAAGCTTGTGAGAGGAAGTACAACTGCATTTTTAATGTAGATAGTACTAATTACCATATAGAAATGAGTTCCCTTCACTGGAGACGAACCCTTATCACTCGCTGTGTCTGATTAAGATGAAGCCTGGTAGATGGAAGTGGAACTGGGAGGTCTGACCCAGATAGTTGATGTCTGCTTTAGCCTAATTGCAGATGAAGTGATTAATTGAAGAATTACATTAGGGATTAAATTTTACCCTTGGACTTTCGCTTGCCTGCCAAGGAGATGTCTCCAGGCCTTGTACAGGGAAGTGAACATGGATTTCTTTTTTCCTGAGACCTCCCAGGAAGGGAAATCTGTTGCAGCCTGGAAGGTGGCAGAACAGCCATGAGAACTTTGTATCTCTAGAAAAGAGACAGACCAGATAGGTCTGAGCAAGCAAGGTTGAGTCCCAGGGGCGACATGGACTCAACACTTCCCAGGCTGATTCATGGTTTCATGGCTCTGTCTTTCTGGGTCTGGAGCTGGGGCACACAGGAGTTTTGGAGCGAAGGATTGTGTCTGTTTGCATGGATCTCAATGTAATGAACCAAGGTCTTCTCAGGGCTCTTAAGTGAGGTCCTCCAGGGATCGATATGGTGCCCAACACTGTTTAATATCTTCATAAGTGGTCTGGATGATGGGATCGAGTATATCCTGATGAAGTTTGCTAATGATACCAAACTGAGTGGGGAAGTGGACACTTTGGAGGGGAGAGCCACCCTGCAGGAAGACCTGGATAGGCTGGAAGAGTGGGCTAACAAGTACCTTATGAAGTTCAGCAAAGACAAATGTAAGGTCTTGCACCTGGGAAAACATAATCCAGGAGTGCGGCACAGGCTGGGATCTATCCAGCTGGGAAGCAGCTCTGTGGAAAAGGACCTGGGGGTGCTGGTGGACACGAAGCTCGATAGGAGTGAACAGTGAGCTGCTGTGGCACAGAAAGGCAACAGTGTGCTGGGTTGCATCAACAAGGGCATCACCAGCAGAGATAAAGAAGTCATTATCCCACTCTAGTCAGCGCTTCTCAGGCCACACCTGGAATACTGTGTTCAGTTTTGGTTCCCGCTATACCAAAAGGCTGTGGACAGGCTGGAGAGGGTCCCGAGAAAGGGCACAAAATTATAAAAGGACGGGGAAGCCTGCCATAGGAGGAAAGGCTGAGAGAACTGGGTTTGTTCAGCTCTGAGAAAAGAAGGCTTAAGGGAGACCTTATCACCATTTTCCAGTATTTGGCTACAAAGAAGATGGAGACTCTCTTTTTAAAAGGAGTCACAAGGAAAAGACAAGGGGTAATGGGTACAAGTTACTCCTGGGGAGGTTCCAACTGGACACAAGGGGAAAAATTTTCCCAATGAGAACAATCAGCCATTGGAATAATCTCCCCAGTGAGGTGGTGGATTCCCCAATATTGGACACTTTTAAGATTCAGCTGGACAGGGTGCTGGGCCATCTTGTCTAGACCATGCTTTTGTGAAAGAAATTTGGACCAGATAATCCTTGAGGTCCCTTCCAACCTGGTGTTCTATGATTCTATGATATATAGGCTGGGATAAGCTGCCCAGTTGTGGGCTGCTTTTTTTTTTTTTTATATGCCCATTTTATTATACCCATATATTACCTTTTTACCATACCCATTGGTCTGGGTATGTCTAAGCAGTTCGGCCTTGTGCAGAATTGTATGAACATTGCTTTAAAGACCCTGTAGGGAGCTTTTTCTTTGTCTTTTCTGCTTTGGTGGCTTCAAAGCTGATGGAAGATCCTTTAAGGCAACCGTTCAAACTAAGAGCCTGTGGGAGACTTTGTTTCACTGTAAAGTTCAGTCTAAAACCATCTTCAGCTGAAGGCTGAAGTATTTCATCTAGATTTCAATGAACTTTCCCTAGGATCTTAACTTTAAACCTTAGGTGCTGGAAGTTGTCAGTTTCCCAGCCCCATTTGCAGATAAGAGGCCAAGGACATTTGGCCCTCGCAACCGCTAGATCACTAATGAGACCAACAAGCATGCCAGTTTCCCTCAACACTTACAGACACAGGCAATTCCAGGCCACCAGAAACCCTGATTATCTCTTTGTTTGTTTGCCTAAGTTTCCATTGACTTCCCCTGAGTCAACAGTGACCCCAGATAAAAGTAAACATGAAACATTTTGCTTTCTCCCTGTCACTCCAACACATCACACTCACAGACATACATACTCCTTTCCCTGGCAAGCATCCTGAACTTCATATGAACTTGGGAAAAGGAGGAAGCCCTGTTTTTCTGCCAGATTTAGCAATTGGTTACAATCTGTGCGATTGCTCAAAATCATGTTCAGTTTTGAAGGCTGAGTAGCAGGTTGAAGGCATCTGCTTGAGGGAGAAGCAGCCTGTGTATCCAACAGCTTGTCTGCTTTCTCTAGATGCTCCAGTTAGTTTAATAAAAGATGTTGTTTATACTTACAACTCTTCTCTGGCCTATGAACTTTATTCATGACAGTCCTTCTGTGATTCCCAGTGCTAATATTAGACAATGTTTGTCTATGAAGTACTAGCTGTCCTAACAGAGGTAGGGACCCTTTTGCAGTATCTTAAGGTCAGTCTAGGGTTTGTGGGATGCTTTTTACCTGTATTAACAGGGCATGCAAAGCCACGGCTCACCGTCCAGACAATGTGATTTAGACACACCTCTTAGCACATGTTTAAAAGCTTTTTTGGCCAGGGAGATTTGTTCGTTCCTATTCTCGCTGGCTAAAGAGCACCTATGGCTCCTGGCTTTGCACTGGGAATTGAAAAAAAGGATGAGGTGCACAGATGCTTGGCTTCACCTCATGGATTTTGCTCAGACTTTGTGCATTGACCCCAAGAACCAGCTCTGAACCTGTTGGTGGGGCAGGTTTGTGTGATGTAATGGATATAGGGGAAGGAAAAGAAGCAGCAGGTAGGAGTGGAAGAAGGAGGATTTTTATGTGGTTTATTACCTGATATCATGAGCAAGATGGAAATGGCTTCAGGAAGACACTTACTTGTGGCCTGGTAGAGGGAAAATCCTTGGGGTTTCTTATAGACCTCAGTATTTTCAGCAATATAGACAGGATGCTAAGAGGCTGCTCAGAAGCATGGACACTGTGCATGAACAAGGGAGGCAGAGAGGCAATAAAGCAGACGTTGGCACCGAGCTGTGGAGCTCAAGTGAGGGAAAGCAAAGGTCCTGCCTTCAGTGTTTGGGGTATGGGCTGCACAGCTGGTGACGGAGGCATTCTCCAGTGATGCCATGGCAGATGCACCAACTTCTGCTCACCATAAGGATTCTGTGGTGGGATTACCTCATGGAGAGATTTAAGAGTCTCTCCTGTGCAGCTGAATGACATGAGTTTCCTCCAAACACCAGGCAGGGAATTCTGGGGACAGCTTTTACCATTATAGGTGAGTGGGGTTTTGCCTTTCTGCAGAACACTTGGCATTTGGGAGAGACTGGAGACCTGGGTGACAGACCAGCCATTTTATAACATCCTGCCTCAAGCTTGAGTGCATTTTTCCAGGATGAAAATACAGATGGACATGTTCTACATTAGACATCCTATTATGCTGGCATTGTGCTAAAATGTGAGATATATTTAGAGAATGGAGAGATGAATACAAAGAGACTGCTGAGATTTCTGAGAATTATATTTGAGAGCATTACCTCCAGGCTGCGGGATTTTGGTTTTTCAGTGAGTTGCGCTGTTATCAGAGCAACTCCAAGCCACATATCTCTTTTTATTGCGCTTCTTGAGGACATTTTATTGCTGTCTGTGGAGTCAGCATGGATCTCACACGCAACCAAGGACTGCCAGTGCAAGGATGTGCTCTCTAGATCTTGCTCAGAAATGTGGCAACGGAGAGCATCTTGGATAAGAACCAGGTTTGCTAACGAGTCAGAAATGTGCTGCCAGCCATAGAGGTGAGACATATGGTCCCCCTTTCCTCCTTGTCTTCTCCAGTGTTGATTGACTTCCCTATGTATTATGAAAGACACCTTGCAATTACAAGGTCAGAGAAGGACTTCTCATCAGCCTCCCTTCCTCTCCTGATGCCGCTTTTTTGTTCAGAGTACTCTGTGCTGAAAAGTCCAGGGAAGAACAGATACCATCTCAGTGGCATTTATTTTGGCGTGGAGTTACTCAGTAGTACTGCTGCTGGAACAGTGCCGTGGGTGAGAAAGCAATAGCCCAGCAGGAGAGTGTTGATTTCAGCTGTGTAGGTGTAAGGTATCACTTTGCTACCAGCAGCCATCAGGCCCTGGAGACTGGGAAGACAAGTTTAGAAATGTTGCTTCATTGCTGCTGACTACTCAACTGATCGTTCAGTTTCATAGGGCAAGCTGAACTGTCAATATGCTGAAATGATCTAGAAAACTTGCTGAGAAGAGTTATGAACAACATAAGGTTCTGTAAAGCAATGAGATATTTTTGACCATGCTTTTCTGAGATGGTTTGACATTTTTAGTGGGGGAACTGGCTTCTGATCGGACAAGACGTGGGTGAAAGCTACTGCAGGGATGAGGTAATACATTGCACAGCTTGTCAAATTCCCTGTTGATGCCTGCTTTGAGTCAGGGTGGGGGGAGCATGGGGCTTAGTGTTTGGTTGGGCTTGGTTGCAAACACCTACTTGTGCACTCTAATGCAAAGAGAAAGAGCTGAAGGAATTTTTGGGGACTGAGAATCCACTGAGCAGCTTCATGTCTCTTAAACAGAGTGGTGGGAAATTACTCAGAGGGACACAGCGGCGCCTGTGTGCTCATTCTTGGGAAAGCTGCAGATAAGTGATTTATGAGGGTGTTTTGACATTGCAAACTCCTTGGAGAGCTCCTCAGGAGGCCGTAGGGGATGTGAAGAAGGACATAGTTCACTCGAAAGGGGAAAAGCTGGAGCCAGCTTGACCTGCAGAAGGTCTGAGGTTAAGAGGAGGACTTGCAAATGCAGTGGGAGATGACAGGGTTCAGGGGTCCTGGAGCAGCGACAGTCAGCAGAGACATTGCAAACATGCTGGAAGTAGATGAGGGATAGCACATTGAGCTAGGGGAGAGACAGGCTGTCCCTGTCTAAGCTGTACAGCAGATTTCCCAACGTTGGTGCATGCGTAATGATATTCCCTCAGGAGGGCAGCAGATGGCTCGTGAAGCTATTTGGTCTGCAGAGAGGAGGACTGACCTGGGAGCTGTGGAATTTTGTCTTTGGTGCTTTTCTTAGTGATCTGGAGCCTTGGGTCCCTTCAAGAGCTTTTCAAGGTGTTTTGAGGAGCTGCCAACTAGGATTATCCCCTAAAGGAGGCCTTGCAGCTGTGTTATTGGACAGGCTAAAAGGGGAGATGTGGAATGGGTCGGGGACAGGAAGATCAATGCCTGCTTGAGCTAGTTTGCATGCTAGTTTTCATCTTCCATGTCTGCAAGAAAAATGGGGAGAGAACAGAAGACTCCAATCCCCACCAGTCCAATGCAGCTGGTGGTCCCTTGAACACAGATCCTGCAGTATGTTAAATTCTGCAAATTCTGCAAGGATTTCAAATTCAGTGGTAGAAGGAGAGTGGCTTCTCAAAGCTTTCATCGTGTGGACCTACCCTAGGTAGGATGGATCTTTTCTCAGCTTTGCCTTTCCTAGCTTTTTACAGCAGACTACTGACTCCTGGAAGCTGTGTTGTCAAGCATTGGCATGGACTGCCCAGGGAGGTGGTGGAGTCACCATCCCTGGAGGTGTTTAAGAAAAGACTGGACGTGGCACTTAGTGCCATGGTCTGGTTGACAAGGTGGTGTTAGGGCAAAGGTTGGACTTGATGATCCCAGAGGTCTCTTCTGACCAAATTGATTCTGTGACTCTGTGTGATTCTGTGTAAGTGGAGGACCAAGAGGAGACAAAGCTGTAGAATTCTGGGATGAAACCAGACTGACCGTGGAATCCGTGATTGTCCTGCTTTGCTCTGCGGCCTTCACAGGGGCAACAAACAGCTCCTGGAGGGCAAGGAGTCACAAGTGTGACAAGTCAAGCCTGGGAAAGGGATGTTTACAGAGAATGTCCTACTGTCACTGAGGTGTTTCTGATGGGATGGAGGAATGCAGAGGAATGACTAGTTTCTGTACAGGTCTGTAATTTGTATTTAGCATTTTACAGTTTTCAGTTGGTGCTTAGCAGTTTGAGAGAATGTCCTACTGTCACTGAGGTGTTTCTGATGGGACGGAGGAATGCAGAGGAATGACTGGTTTCTGTACATGTCTGTAATTTGTATTTAGCATTTTGCAGTTTTCAGTTGGTGCTTAGCAGTTTAATGCATTAATTTTTGTCCTTTAACCTTGATTCCTTTTAGAGATTCATCAGACTAATTTATATTCCATTCTGATGTTTCAGTCTACTGTCACTGAGGTGTTTCTGATGGGACGGAGGAATGCAGAGGAATGACTGGTTTCTGTACATGTCTGTAATTTGTATTTAGCATTTTGCAGTTTTCAGTTGGTGCTTAGCAGTTTAATGCATTAATTTTTGTCCTTTAACCTTGATTCCTTTTAGAGATTCATCAGACTAATTTATATTCCATTCTGATGTTTCAGTACTTGCTCCAGACAGCTAAATGGGTGATGTGTCAATTTGTTGGCTGTATAAGCCAGAGAGGAGCCAGTAAGCCTTTCCCTCTTAAACTCCTGTTGTCTCTTAGTAACTAAGTATCAAGATAAACTCAATCCTTAGCCTCAATGGATGACTTCCTCATTTCCCTGATTTCTATGAGTTTTCCTTGGGATTGGCTCCTGGACATCTCCGAGGAAGCTGAGTGTGAATATGTGTGAGTATTCCTGCAAGGGGAATCTTGACCAATCCCTTCCCTTGTAGTTTCCAGGAAACATCCATGTTCTTGCTGTGGCTTCACAGTCAGGCCAGCTGCTGTCCCATCCGAGGCCGTTCAAAGGTGGTACTTCAAGATATGTGGTACTTCACATTAGATGTGGTACTTCAAGACATGGTTTAGTAGACACGGTGGCATCAGGTATACGGTTGGACTTGATGATCTTTGAGGTCTCTTCCAACCATAATGATTCTATGATTCTATGATTCTAAGGACTAAACGACTAAACGATGGCACAATTCCTCCATAATCTCCTTGCACGGTCTCCGTTTCCTATACTGTTCCCATTCACATGGAAAGATAATGACTAGTTACGTGATGTATTTTTACACATTAGAACAAGGTGTTAGAACAAGCAGTTTTTTCTGCGCTGTGTTGCAGCTAGTTGCAAGCTACTCAAATTTTACTTTACTCCAAAAATGGACTCACAGCTTGGGCACTGATGGACCACTGTGAGTGGGGAGTGAGTTTGCTGATTTTGTCAAGCTCCGGTTAGAGTGACTTGTCGAAACCAAAATGTTTCTGCTCGGATTGCCAAGGGCTTGCCCTGCAAACTGGAGGGCTATTTGATCTCAGGACTGGTGTGCACGTGAGTGCATTGGCTTACCTTTAGGCAATACTCCCACAAGCCTAATTCTGGGCTCCTGATTCCTCCTCCACAGGGAAAATGTCACGGAAAATGCAAACATCAAATGTTGTGATGCTGCTGATGTCAGAAGGTGCAATACTACCACTGCTCTGTAGATCTCCCTCTACATGTTGGTGGTAAATAGCTAATTTCAGTCATGTTGGCTCTGGCTTCATCAGCTACTGGAGAAACAGCTCCTTCAGTTGCGTTGAATAGGATTATATTGTCAATATATTGTTTATTTTTAAAAAGTGAGTCAGGAAACAGTCTCAGAGGATGGGAGTGTGGGAGGCCTTGTATTGTGGGTTTACTTTTCTCTCTGAAACACAAAGATTAAGCCAGTGTCTATTGCAGAGCACAGGAAGATAGATCCAAGAATAGACTCCAGCATGACCATTCCCTTGTCCTCTGTCGGTAGATGGCTAGCAGACAGAAAGGTTGTTAAACATCGGAGTTAGGGAAATTTCTCTCGTTTTGACTCAGCTAACAATTTTTATATTAAATTCAGAATGGCAATTTGAACATGGATCAAAGCATTATGACAGTTGTCAGCCTTTGATATAAACTTTTGGTTGGAAAAAGTGGTGGAAGAAGCACAGCTTATATATCGGTGGATAATGGATTTTAAATTGCACTTACTGTCACACCTAAAGAGACCGGGATTTTTGCTGAGAACTCTTGCTCTCTTTCTTTAGACCGCAGATGCTCCAGGGAAAACGGGTTTTCAGGACCAGTTTCCTGGCTGCACTGAAGTCCTGTTGAACTGAAAATATGTAACAAGAACTTGAACTGGCAAAAAGGAGCCTTTAAGACTATTTTCCCCCTTTACTGTAGCCTGAAGTCAGTAAAACATTTCAATACAAGCAAATCGCTGCTACTCACAGTTTTCTGGCTACTTGTGGGTTACAGCTATGCAGTTTTAGATTAGGCTGTGTTGTGGTGGTGGTTGCTGCTGTTATCACTCATTTGCCATCAATAATTGTCTTGGATCCTCAGCTGTGTGTGGAGCAGGTCTTATGCAGGTTGTGCACAACCACAGGAAAAAGCCAGATCAGATATGATTTATCTGACAACCTTAGCCAGATGTCTAAGGCTAGACCAGTCCCAGATTATTCATACAAGCACCTTAGTCCTGCTGGGATCCAGGTACCAAGCCTGGACTCTGATTTCTTGGATCTGGGTGTTTTACCAAGTAGCTGAGGAGGTTGTGAGACCTCAAGCTGATAACAACATCTGGACTATTCTTTAAAAAGGATGTCATCTCAGATCTCACCACAGAGATTGCTTCCCTCCAGCAAAACAGCAGTGATATTAGTATCCTAGGATGAGGTAGGACACACCATTAAAAACTCAATGTACTTTCTCTTCCGTGACCTCTATTGCAGTAGAAGTCACTCTGAGAGTAATATGTCCAAGACATGAACTGTTGGGAAATTTTATTTCTGCATTTTCTATATTTATTTTAAACAGCCTTGAGCACTGTCTATTTATAGACAGAACAGTACCTTAAACACAAAGTAGTCTTTAGTGATGTTATTCAACAATAAATAAGATGCATTAATCAGAGATGAAATACAAGGTCACCTCTTTGTTCTGATTAACTTTTCTTCTTTAAATTGGCTTCACTCTACACACTGTTGCTTCTTTCTTGGGAAAAAAAGCAAATATAAAAAATCTGCTTGAGTTGCTATGACATTCACTTGTGTTATGCTTTGTCTCTGCAAGTCCAGAAGAAGGTATTACACAGAAAGGAATTTATGCAGTGGGACCATTTTGTGTTTAGTTTCAATGGTATTGCTGCAATGTTCAGGGCAGGATTACATGAGGGTGGTATTGTACAACTTGTGTACTTCGATCAGGCTTTACACTGGTGAAATTAGTACCGCCATCTCTGTAGCTTCCCTGTATCCATACACAAGTGTATGCATGCAGAGGTTGCCAACTAATCAGTCCACCAGGAAAAGTTATATTTTCTTATGGCAGACTTTCTCTCTGTCCATCCCTATAGAGGATGCCTATGTGCACTATGCATCTTTGGTGCCTCAGGCAGATGGATACGTAGACATGTAGATAGGGAGGAGGCACCTCATCAAAAGAGTACAATATTACTTTGTATTATTGAAGCATGGGGTCGAAGTACAGAAAAAGGGCAGAATGAGCATTATTTGTGCTAGGTCTTATTCTAGTCCTCTATCTTCTTTAAATTAGAACTAATTCCACAATGAAATTCATGGTGTGAATTTTGGGGTCGTCCTGTGCAGAGACAGGAGTTGGACTCGATGATACTTGTGGGTCCCTTCCAACTCAGGACATTCTATGATTCTATAATACTCTTTCCTTTGAGGATAGATTTTTAAAATATTTTTTCTGTATATTTTTGTCTGTAAAATTTTGGTAGTACAATTGGTAGCATAAAATAAATATTTGCAACTTTGCTAAATAAATTTGTAGTGACAGTCTGATTCAGGAGATATTTTACTCTAGAAGGATAATGATATCATTGGTGGCTTTCTCCTCCCACTTGTGCCTCTCTATGGATCAAAAGGAACTCCACAGAAAACAATAGACATGATTCACCATTACATTATACTAATATAAAAGTGAAGTGATATCCCAATGAAATAATCCCAGTCGACTTAAGTAGGTTCAGAATATGGGCCATCTCTGTGCTGAGGCATAAAGAGTGAATTCATCTCACTAGTCACTGAGGCTCCCTTTATAGTAAACAGAGAATTTGATGGTATAGTAAATGGAGTCCACTGTGCCTAAGGAAGGTGTCTGTAAGAGGACAGGTGGGTCATGGCCTCAGAGTGCCCGTTCCTCTCCACTGTGTTGAGTGAGCAACTCAAAGATAGATTCCTACATCGTGGATATTCCACATGAGCTGAGATGAATCCTTCTATCCAACGCCTTTGCCTGGTATATATTTGGAGGATATGTGTCCTCATTGTACCCGCAGTAACTGCTGGAGTTTGTTGTCCACAGGGCATGACCACGTCCTAAACCAACACAAAATTGGGTTAAAGTTACTGATTTTAGTTTATCCTGCCCTTAAGGGCCAAAAAGGATATTTTTAGGGTTCTGCAAGACTGGAAAATTATTTCAGTGTGTGCATGTACAAAGAGGAAATCAAGGCACCGGGCCCTGGAGGGGCACTAAGAATATTTGCATGAGGACTGCAAGATCTGCAGCATTAGTTCAAGGTTTCTCCCTGCCTTCCTGGGCTCTGGGAAGATGTCACCATGCTTTGTTTAATTGTTGTGCATTTGCCTTGAAACTTGCTACTCATCATCAGAAAGCATGAGATATTTTCCACCTGCCAAATCTTTAGGAAAGTGTTTTGTGAGATAGCAGCGATTGCTGGAGGAATATTTGAGGGAGGTTTACCAAAGGTGAACTTACCGTGCAGCCTTTGCTTCAGCTGAGGTACAAGTCAAGATGCACTCCTCCCCACTTGGTTACCCACATAAAGGCATATACCCCAAAAGAGGTCTTTCCACTGAAAACCAACCAACCAACCAACTAAATTTAAGAAAAAAAATATCCACACCAAGAAAACCCAAGCTGTAGTGGGATTGTTGACTGATTAAACCTTGAGGAGCCCAGCAACTTGGTGGCAGCAGAACATAGAGACTGAACTGAGTTTCAGGTTAGAGAGGGTCTGCTTTTTACATTATTTCAGCCCTGATATTAGGGTGCATTAATTGTCATTTCTTATCCCAGAACAGTAGGCATCAGGGCAATATTTAAGGCATATGATATGCAATGAAGAAGATGTTCCCACAAGACCGAGAGTGTGAGGCATAGCCTTAGGAAAGCACTTGTTGCCATCTTCCACTCCTTCCTCGCTTCCTATTGCTGTTTGTGGAAAAAGACGGAAGGTGACAAGAAGAAAGGGCTCAGGAAAGGTGAATGAAGGGGAGTGCTATGGGTACACGTACTGCCCTTGCCTGGGTTAAGACCACAGATGAGAGCATTTGTAGGAGCCACCTCTATATGGCTCTGAGAGATCTCATAAACAGTGCCATGCCTCTGTGTAGAGACAGGGCAGTTTTCTCAAGCATCCACTGTTGTCTATAGCTGGAAATAGACCATCCTGGGTCAGATGGACCTTTGTTTGGTCCACTATGGCACTCACATTTTTTTTGTCCTCTCTTTACTTACAGCCATGGGTTCCTGCAACACTGGAAAATTATTTTAGTGTGTGCATGTACAAATGTACTATGGTCACATCCCTGCCTCTAGCTTCCCAGACTCCTCCTGTTCCCTGAAGCCTCCCACACAGAAACATTTCAGAGCACCAAAGATGGACTTGTGGTGTGGATTGTCCCCCGAAATAGCCACCTTTGCTATCAGCTACTTAAGGATCATAACATATACCTACGTGTCTCAGGTTGAGTAAGTAATATAAATTTATTCAGGGTTTTATTTCAGTGTTAACCAGATTCTTCTGGCAAAAGCTTAAATTAAGAAAGGAATAAACCATGCAGTAACCATGAATTAAAAAAAAGATCTTGAATTTTCTGATCAAACTATTGGTTTCTAGAAAGTAACAAATCATTGAAAGAAGAGGTGATCGTTGGAAGTCATTAGTTTTGAAGATTCTGAAGGAATAAAAGCTATTAATAGCAAAAGATAATTTGTTATAACATTCCTGACATTGCCCATTTTTGCATGAATTTTTTTTTCCTCTTGAAAATCATTCTTAGTTCAGAAATCTGAATTAATATTCATTAAAAATGATAGTTTTAGAAGGCTGACATCAAAATGAATTGTCTTTTTCCAATGTTAATGAACATTTTGCAAAATCTGGTTTGTTCCACTTTTTTCTCTCTTCGAGATAGTCCTAGTCAAGTTCATTTGAGTTATGAAGTAATGACAGATTTCCTTTAAAGTTTTGGTAGATAGATCTGCTATAGTCATGGGAGTGAAAGGATTTTAGTTTTTCCTTTCTCCCTACTGCGATGATTGGGGGTGAAAATCCACCCTATGTGCTAGCATGAATGATTCTGCCATCAACCTGGTGAAGGCTTACGGCTTCACTGGAGCTGTAACAGAAAATACTCAATGCCACCTTTGTGTTATGTAAATATTTCTCTTAGGATGAGTTTTCATGGGTTTTGGGAATGGACTGCCCAGGGAGGTGGTGGAGTCACCATCCCTGGAGGTGTTTAAGAAAAGACTGGACGTGGCACTTAGTGCCATGGTCTGGTTGACATGGAGGTGTTAGGGCTAAGGTTGGACTCAATGATCGCAGAGGTCTCTTCCAACCAAATCAGTTCTGTGATTTTCTGACCTAGAGAAAAATTTGCAAACAAAAGATTTCTGATAGTGAAGGGCTCTCCAGTAAAGTAGACACAAGCAAGGGCAGATCTGCAGCCTGGCAACTGAAGCTAAATCAGTTCAAACTACAAAATCAGCATAACAGCAAGATCATTATTACTAGTGACAATGCCATTATTTGCAGTAACTGGAAACAATGTGTCAAATGCCACTTCATTCTGATCGTAAATTGCTGAGGTTTGGTCTAGTTCAACCACAAAGTGATGCCTGACAAGGTAATGGTCTGAAAAAAGCTCTCCTTGAAGGTTAATAGTCTTTATCTGGGCCTCAAAGTGTCCGTGTTTCTGTTCTCTCAAACGTCATAAGAACAAGGACTGGAAGAAAACATCTGAGACCTCATCCAGCGGTTAACTTTTGGCAAAGGACAACTTTCCATAATAAGAGTAACGTCTTCTGGAAGAGCAAACATTGCTGGGAGCTAGTTTAAAGCTCTGGAATTAACTTTTTCCAGGAATAATGGCCTCCACAAGCCTCACCACCTTCTGCCCAGGCTGCTTTCAGTCTCAAAGATATGGAAGTTCTTACTGGTTACTTAAAAATAATCCACTGTTACCTGCATACATGCCCACACTCTCACACGAACAACAAAAATAAAATAAACGTGAACGATGTTAGACCAATTAATGCCTGTTTTGTTACTAGTTATTACAGTCTTGGTCAAGACTAAAGTTGTGAATAATGAATTCAAAGCAAACATCACTGTGTCCTTGGAAGTTGGTGGCCAGTTCCTATACCTATAAGCCAGAAGTTGTACTTTACTAGGTCCAGTCTCATGAACCTTCTCTTTTTTTTTCCACATTGGAGATTCAAATCTTTCTATTTCATGGTGAGATCTACCCTTTCAGATTATGGACAGCTGAGACCTGGAGTCTCTGTATCAATCCCTTGTTCTGACCCACTCCACCAAAGCAGACAAAGACGTGTTTTAGCTTTCAGAGAGCTGCTGGAACAGTGAATAGACAAAAACAATTGAAGAGGTGGAAAAGTGCACTTACTGCTACCTGTCACTGCCTGCAAAGCCTGGTGATGCATCTATATATATATATAAAAAAATTATATATCCCTGCTCAGGAGAGAAGGGAAAAAAAAATCTGGAAAAAGCTGTAGTACTGAGACATGAGGAACCTGGATCTTTTCCATCTGATATAGCTGCGCACTCACTGAAGACTCCTGACTGCATTATTATGAAATCAGACAAATAGTTTCCAGCAAGATGGTATGACCAAGAGTCAGTTAAACTCACTTCTTTCTCCAAAGAGCTACAGATAAAATATGCACATGTGAAAAAGACAGAAGAAGTTTTTTTAACTTTGCTGTGTCTGACTCTAAAATGCCACTGTCTGTGCTTTTACTAATTCATTGCAAACCCTGAATGATTCCTTTTCAATTTTCTGCTGAGCACTAATGTGACCGACTAATTTTTCTTTACTTACAGTGAATTTGTGCTGGAATAACGTGAACCCATAATGACTTTTGATCCCGGCTGTGTTTGAATTAGCTAATAACCCTGTAAGAGAAGACTACAGATAAATCCTATGTTAGGCATAATTTGAAACCCTGCTTTGTTTACCTTCTTGTACATGAAAGAAGCAGAGAAATTCACTGAGAACTGAGGTCAGATGGAGATTGTCATGGCCAGTGCCTTGAGACAGATGTGGGTTCCATGCTGTAATGAGACAAGCTGGCTTGAGCATCATCTCACAGGCTGGCAACGTAAGGAGAGGTGACAGTGGCAAAACAGAATGATTGCAAAGTAATGAAGGGATGGACAAAGAGCAGCTCGCTGTCCTCAGATGAGACCTGGCTTTTAAACTTTCTACAGAAGCAGAGCCTGTTAGTCACTTACTTCTGCTGCCTGGACTCCACGGACTGTACAGACCGGAGTCTGGGCTGACTACCTCAAATACAGCAGCCAGGCTGTAAGCATTTACATTCAGGTGAATCCCCCAGTCTATTTAAGGAGAAAGTTTGCTACAATAGAGGTTTCTGTAACTTAGCTGAGACATAAGCAATTTTATTTTTTCAGTAATGGAGCTAAGCATTGAAATAAATTACTTGAGCAGGAGGAAGATTCTAGCAATGTCCAAAAAAATGGATAGGTGGAGAGGTAGCAAATCTGCAAAACCTGTTTTATACGACACATGGAAAAATGGTGAGTATTCACTGGTAACCCAGGGGATCTCATATGTAAAAGGTATTACGTATGTGCAGCCTCTATGCAAGTAAATAAAGTATTATATTATTATATTCAAAGTTCTTGCAGCATGGTCTGGAATTATAATTTAGAGAATGGGAGATAATGAACAGGACAAGAGGTCTGATGGGAAGATCGCTGCTTCCCAGTGGCAGTGTCCTACTGTTCACTTTGTTCTTCACTCTGAACTGGAAACGAGGGATGGTAATGATGCTCCTAATAAAATATTTCTTGTTGGCTCCTGAGGGATGAGGGCAGCAGAACAGAGATTGTCCTGCACATCAGAGAGTGGATTTCAGGCTAGTAACAGGTGAAGTGCAGGGAACGGGAATCCCAGGGAATATATATGTCTTGGGGAAATGGAAACATCATGGGGATATATCTGGGATTATAAATTGCACGGCGAGACACATCAAACTCCTTTCCCCATGTAAGAACGGTGGGATTTAGTACAAAGGGTCACCCAAGAAGAAATGTCCATGATGCCTGTGCTGATTTTCACAAAGAGTCTTTATGCAAGCTCTGCTGGTTTCCCAGGCTGGGCAGACAGGACCCACGTCCCACCTGCATGCTGCTTGGCCCCACGGGGGTGACATGCCCTGGGACTGCTGCAGGTGACAACGTTGGCTTCTCTTGTCTCCATCGTCACATGAGACACCACCTCTCCTACCAGGCATGTGTCTGCTCCAGAGGTTATGACACATCCCAGTCCAAAAGCTGAGTCAGAAAAGGCTCAGAGTTGCTTTTGATGGAGCTTTCTTCCTTCAGCTCTCTAGCCAAGGCCATCAGTTTTACAATGGAAAACAGCACTGTAACTTTGGAATGTTTTCCTTGGCATTGTGTATGAGTTATAACCATTTTATAGCTTTTATTCTCTCTCCCTCCCCC